>NW_007727263.1:85643-151174 GCF_000696425.1 Galeopterus variegatus
CCCCCCACCCCCACCCGCCTCAGAGAGTCATGGATCTGCTTTCTGTCACTACAAGTTAGTTGGCATTATCTAGAATTGCACACAAATGGAAACTCACAGGATAGGCTCTTTCTTATTTGGCATCTTTCATCCAGATTCTCAAGGACTCTTGATTTATTCAATAGAATCATCAGGCAAATCACTATACTTCATGAAGGAATGCCCTTATCTCACCTAAAAACGGGACTTTTCTTCATTCAGCGGGCCACTTGGGAGCTCGTATGAGTGGTGCCAAGGTACACAGAGAGCGCTGCTGCTAGCCCTGTCCACTGAGCCTTGCCTCTCAAGTGAAGCAGGCAATGTGGAAATAGTTATTCATTAGAAAAAGAAACATTCACTTTTTTCAGATTGTAAAAGTAATACATATTCACTGGAGAAAATATATAAATACAGAAAAATATAATTTTAAAAAATCACCTTAATCTCACCATCTAAAAAACCTCTTAACATTTTGATGTTCTTGCTTATATTCTTTTTAATGCGCTATTATGAACTGTACTGTGTCTCCCCCCAGAATTCATATGTTGAAGCTCTCACCCCCAGTACCTTAGAATGTGACTGTATTTGGAGATAGGACCTTTAAAAAGGTAATTAAGGTTAAAAGAGGTCATATGGGTGGGGCCCTAATCCAATATGACTCATGTTCTTATAAGAGGAAGAGACACCAGGGGTGTGCTCAGAGAAAAGACCACGTGAGACACAGCAAGAAGGTGGCTATCTATATGCCAAAGAGAGAGGCCTTAGGAGAAACCAAAACTGCCAATACCTTAATCGTGGATTTCCAGTCCCCAAAACTATAAGAAAATTAATTTCTATCATTTAAGCCACCCAGTCTGTGGTATTATTTTTATGGTGGCCCTAGTAAATTAGTACATGCAAATATAAATACACATATATTATCTTTAATTTTAAAAATACTGGCATCAATCAGGCTATAAATATAAATATGGTATCCTACTTCTATTTTAAGTTACATTATGGGCGTTTTCCCATGTTATGAATGGCTATACATGAATGTTGATGTGTAAATGTGCCATAATTTATTTCATTATGCCCTTATTGTTGGACATTTGTAGTCCTTTCCCTTTTTTGGTTGTCAACAACAACACTGTACTGAACATTCACGTAGAAGAAATGCTATTCCTGAATATCTCCTTAGGATAAATTACTAAAGGTAGAAGTAGTAGATCAAGAGGTATTTTAAAAACTCTTCATAGATATTGCCAAATTACCCTCTAGAAAACTTGTACCATCCATATCTCAGCAGCATATGAGACTGCCTATTTTACAAAAGCCTCACTAATACTAAGCATTTTCATTTAAAACACCTTTGCCAACAGAATTTGAAAATGAAATTTGACAAGTTGACTTTTATGTTCATTGGAAAAGGAAATTTGAAAGAATAGCCTAGAAAATTTAGAAGAAGGGCCGGCCCGGTGGCGCACTGCTACAGTGCGCCGCTTGGGAGCGCGGTGGCGCTCCCGCCGAGGGTTCAGATCCCACATACAGACCGGTTCCCGCTCACTGGCTGAGCGAGGTGTGGGCGCAGCACCGAGGTATGCGATCCCGTTGCCGGTCCCGGTTCGGTGCGGGCACGACACTGAGGGTTGCGATCCGTTGCCAGACACGAAAAAAGACAAAAAGGAAAAAAAAAAAAAAAAGAAAGAAAATTTAGAAGAAGAATAACTGTGTGTAGATTTGCAGTACTAGATAGAAAAATAGATTACAAAGCTGTAGTGACTTAAACAATGTGACACAGAAGCTAGAATAGAAATACAAATCCATATTTTACATCAATGAAGGAAAGGATGAGACAATTAATAATTAAGTGATATCAAGACAACAGCGACATATTTTGGAAATAAGTTGAACCCCTACCTCAGACCAAACACAAAAGAAATTTTAAAGAGCTAAATACTGAACACACACACTCTCTCTCTCCCAATAACAAAACAATAACCAACCAATTACAACTACTGCAGAGTAGCATATTTTTATATTTTGGGCTAGAGAGGGAGTTTCCAAGCAAGTCACAAAATCCAGAAGCAAGAAATGACTGACAGATATGACCAACTCAAAATTAAAAACCCCTGTACAACAGACAAAATAAACAAAGTTAAAAGGAAACTAACAGTCTAGAAGATGATATCTGAAACCTATATAAAAGGCAAAGAATATATATTCATAATCTACAAATTAATAATGAAAAATATAAGCAATCAAAAAGAAAAGTTGGCAAAGAAAAGGAATAAGTAATTCAAAGAAAAGTAGAAACAACCAAGAAACACAAAAAGATACTCAATTTTGGTAATAACTAGGCTGACAAAGTTAAAACATAAAAATATTTTATTTTACTGTATATGCTTATGTATTGTTTGGTTTTTGATGAAAAATTATTGTTATATTACTTATGTAAATAAAAAATATAAAAATCTGCCAATTAAACAAGCCAAAAAACAGTATCTTGTTTCAACGTGCATTTCTTTGTTAGTGAGGCCAAACTCTTTCCACTTTATTGACTACTATGTTTTTTTTTTCTTTTTTAATAAATTGCTGTTGAATATATTTTATATTGGGGATTCATATTTTTTTCTTACTTCTTTGTACTTATATGTTACAGACAATAACTCATTGTCATGTATGTTGCAATTACTTTTTCTCAGTTGTCAAACACCTTTGAATTCTGTTTATGGTTTCTGCCTTTGCTTTTATGCTGAGGAAGTCATTCCTCACCTTGAGATCAGATAAATACTTATTATTAGCTCAGTTCTTTTGAATTACAGTAACAGTGTAAAATGTAACTCTTCAACAAGAAACTATTTTGGTGTATGGTATGAGGAAAGAATTTCATGCAACTGTTTTTAATTGTCAACTGAATCAGCATCATTTGCTGTATTACCCTTCTGTTCTTAACTGCTGTGAAATGTCATCTGTATCATGCACTATATTCTCACACATACTGGGATCTAATTCATAGTTTGGGTGATTGCTTAATTTATCTACCAGTTTATTCTTGCATTAATACCTTACTACTTTAGTATGCAGTACTGATTTTCATAGCTCGTGGTAATAAACCTCTCCTTCATTCTTTTTTCTTTTTATTTTTTCAGGGTTTTTTTGGGCTAGGGTGGGAGTGGGAGAGTATTTCCATTTATTCATTCTCTTGGAAATTAAAAAAAATTAACTTAGTCAAAGTTTCTTTTAAAAAAAACACAACTGTGATTTGTAGGTTAAGATGGGAAGAACCAACATTGTTATACTGTAAAATTTTCCTGTCCAGGAATATGTCTTTCCATTATTGAGTGCTTCCTAAAGGAGTTATAGTTTCTTTACATTAAAATTTGTGGATTTACTAACTTTATTCCCATGTAAGTATTTGTTGTTTGTTGGAAGAAAATATGTTTAAAAATTCCAGCAGATCTCCCTGCCATGCTCACCTTGTAGTCAAGCCACACTATTTGTGAGCACACACCATCATACTGCCTCCCACCTTCGTTCCTGAACCTTATCTCATCTCTAATAGTATGAGGCGGATAAGGGATGGATGATCCTTGGTAATAGGGCTAGGGATAGACTAGGTATAAAGGAGAAGTGTGGCTCATGGATTGTTTCTAAGTATTTTACAATTTTATTGCTATTATGAATGGAATAGAATTCTTTCCCCATTATACTTTCTAACTGGTTATTGCAGGGAATTGAGAAAATCATTGATTTTTCTTTTTTTTTTTAAATATTGTGGAGTCTGGCTACCTTCCTTAGAGTTCTTTCTTATTAGTTCTAATATTTTTTTCAGTCCACTTCCTTGGGTACATTATCCTATCACATCTGCTAATAATGATATTTCTTTTCTCCAATATTTATTATACCTACTTCTTGTTCTCCACCCTACAACCCCCAGCCCCCTGTTCCTGCTTCCCACTGCCATCAGAATTTCCAGGGCAGGGGCCGGCCCATAGCTCACTTGGGAGAGTGTGGTGGTGATAACAACAAGGCCAAGGGTAAGGTCCAAGGACAATGGAGCAAGCCCATGAGCAGAGGAAATACATAAAATATGCGTGTCCATCATTCCTTGCTGTCCTAACTTGTATATATGTTCATGATGCCCTATGAGCACAGAATTCCAGTGGACTCACAACACATGGGAGTTGTGAGACTCAAATTAAGTACAAGTTAAATGTTCTATGTCTATGACTGAGTAAGCAGAACTGTTGACAGTCCCAAGAGGACACTTTCCCTTTGAACTAGAACTTGCTTCAAAGGTAGAAAGAAGGCAAAGGCATTCCAAGAAGAACTAATGACTGAGGAACTCTATCATATCCTTTTTCACTTTTGTTATTTTTCTATATTAGCAAACTACACGTGCTAAAAATAATGACATAGAAAGAAAGGAAAAGGGAAGGCAAAGCATAGTAGTTGTCCCTTAAGTCCTTATTCATCAACAAGCCAAAGGTAGAGAGTGTTGGGAGAATTCACATATATCAAGAAAGGAAATAAAAACAGTTCAGTTTTGTGCAGCACTTCCACTGTTCTAGTAAGAACTAAATTCATATACACGTATGACCTAACAAATGTGAACTGTATAATTTTGGTGATTCTTCATATGAGATAAATATCTTATGTTTGTATTTAAAACCACCACCGCATAATATAAAAGTGAATGGTAAAATTCATGCTAATAACTTAAAAGTTTAATTTTTCTTTATTTAGAATGACATTAAATAGCAAGTAAAAAACACTATGCTAAGTTGAGAGAGAAACTGCAGAAGAAAGGAAAAAAAAAATTTTGTTTTTTGGCAGCTGGCCAATATGGTAATCCAAATCGTTGACCTTGGTGTTATCAATGCTGTGTGCTCTAACTAGGTGAGCTAACCACCCAGCCGAGAATTTTTTAAAGCTTTTAATGGAACTTTTCTCCTGCTTTTTGAACAAAGGGTCCCACATTTTCATTTTTCACTGTGTCTACAAGTTATGTAGCCAGCCCTGGGGGTCATAATGGTAATTTTTGCTTTAGGCTTTATTGCACCCATCTCTGATTAAACCTCACTGTTCATACAATGGGAGAATGGGTGATTATAAAATTGTTATTGATAGTAAGAGACTGAAAACACTCACGTGTCTATCGGAGGAGAACGGTTAAGTAAACGATGGCACCTTTGTTCAATGGAGTACTACACAAATGTAAAAAAGAACAAGAAAGCTCTATATGTACTAGTAAGGAAAAACCTCCTAAAAACATTGTTAATTGAAAAAAGTTATGCAAATATGTGCTACTTTTTTTAATAAAAAGGAAGGAAATAAGAATATATTATCAGGGGTCTTCAAAAAGTTAATGGAAAATGTATATTATGAAAAAACTATGCACGGATTTCAAATTTGTTTTGCACCAAAATAAACTCATCCTAACTTGTAACAAGGACAAACAGGATCTAGTCTAAGGCACTAAGAACGATAAGACACCAGTTGGAAACAGCACTTCTTAAAGCAACATGAACTCTGCTAAAACTGAAGCAAGAACAAACATCAAATTTATGGGTGAAACTCAGGTGAAAGAAAGGTGAAATCACTGATGCTTTATTAAAAGTTTACGGGAACAATGCCCCAAAGAAATCAGCAGTTTACAAATGGATAACTTGCTTTAAGAAAGGATAAGACCATGTTGAAGATAAACCCCAAAGTAGCAGACCAACTACATCAATTTCTGAGGAAAAAATTAATCTTATTCATGCCCTAACTGAAAAGGACCAATGATTAATAGCAGAAATAATAGCCAATACCAGAGACATCTCAATTGATTCAGTTTACTCAATTCTGATTGAAAAATTAAGATGAGCCAACTTTTCACTCTATGAGTGCCAACACTTTTGTGCCCAAATCAGACAAGAGCAGAGATTTCAATGGGAATTTTAAACAAGTGGGATCAAGATCCTGAAGCATTTCTTTGAACAACCGTAACAAGAGATGAAACATGGCTTTACCAGTATGATCCTGAAGACAAAGCACAATCAAAGCCACAGCTACCAAGAGATGTAAGTGGTCCAGTCAAAGCCAAAGATGATCGGTCAAGAGAAAAGGTTGTGGTAACAGATTTAAGGGAGGCTCAAGACATTTTGCTTGTTGACTTTCTGGAGAGCCAAAGAACGATATCATCTGCTTACTATGAGAGTGTTTGGGGAAAGTTAGCCAAAGCTTTAGCAGAAAAATGCCCAAGAAAGCTTCACCAGAGAGTCCTTCTCTACCACAATGCTCCTGCTCATTCCTCTCATCAAACAAGGGCAGTTTTGTGAGAGTTCTGATGGGAAATCATTAGGCAGCCACCTTACAGTCCTGATTGGGCTTCTTCTGATTTCTTTTGCTTCCTAATCTAAAAAAAAAATCTTTAAAGGGCACCCATTTTTCTTCAGTTAATAATATATAAAAGACTACACTGATATGGTTAAATTTCCAGGACCCTCAGTTCTTTAGGGATAAATTAAATAGCTGATATCATTGGTTACAAAAATGTCTTGAACTTGATGGAGCTTATGTTCAGAAATAAAATTTAAGTTTTTAATTTTTATTTCTTAATTCCATTTTTCCACAAACTTTTTGAAGTCCCTTTGTATTTGTAATAGCTATACAAAATATTAAATATAAAAATTACCTACCAGGTTTTGGGATGGAGGATGGGGTGCTGGGTTAAGGACTAAGCTAACAAAATTAGATTTTACAAACCCATGACCACCAGAGTATCTTTCACAGTCAGTGCCAGAGAAACACCTTGCCCATTCATAGCCTGCCAGTTTGAGGTAGAACAATGGCTTGTGAGAAAACAATATTGCTCTATAATGCTGGATATATCCTCCTAGATGTCCCTTATTTTGAAAGGGACATTTACATTTACCTGGACACACACACACACACACACACACAAGTTGTATCTATATATCCCTGCTATAATGAGGGGATATGTAAGTAGAACCCCAAAAATTCAATCCTGTAAAATGCAGGAGTAAATCCTATAAAATGAGAGCAGTAAACACTTTTTTCACGCAGTCTGTATTCTAAAAGGATAATGAAAGGATACATATGTATAGAAGTGACCACACACTAAGATAAGAATCCTAAATGACGGTGAGGAATTCATTTTCTAGCCACACCTCCCTGCTCCCCTCTGACTATCCCCCACATCAGAACTGTATCCCACTCTTGTTTGAGAACATGGGCAACCCAGGGTGGAAAACAAACTATTATACTCTGTATGCATTATTGTAGGGTATTTATCTGAATTTTTGTAAAACTAATGTCTTGTGAGAAAATGATGCTTTATCTTCTCCAAGGGAAATGGAAAGATACAAATAACTAACTCCTGGGCCGGCCCGGTGGCACACTGGAGAGTGCGCTGCTTGGGAGTGCGGAGGCGCTCCCGCCGAGGGTTTGGATCCCATGTGGAGACTGGTTCCCGCTCACTGGCTGAGCGTGGTGCGGGCGCAACACTGAGGGTTGCGATCCCATTGCTGGTCCCCGGTACGGGCGTGACACCGAGGGTTGCGATCCCGTTACCAGTCAGTAAAAAAGACAAAAAGGAAAACAACAACAACAACAACAACAACTAACTAACTCCTACTCCAATCCCCCCACCAGATGCAAAGTGGTCCACTGGAAGGGCTCTGGCTGTGGAGTGGGTCAGAGATAGATAAGCCTTTGCACATGCGGAGCATATTCTGTGATCTTCCCCTGTGCTTCCTCTGTCTTCCTCTCTTTAAGAACTGACCCAATTCATTCTCTCCATTGGGAGGTCTTCCCTGACACCATTCTCCAGCTCAGGCACCAACCTGCTCAGCGTTACTATAACATCTGCTGAAATATCCCAATATATGACTTATTTTACTGTGTTGTCACCTTCATTTTAAGTGTCTTTCTTCTTTATTAGCTCATAGAATCCTCCAGGGTAGAAACTACACCTGTGTATTTTTCTCTCCCCAATGCCTAAGATACACTTGGCAGCCTGTTAATAAATGTCTGCTTAATGCCAAGTAATGTACAGTAGATAAAGAAGTTAAGTTTCACCAACAATTAGAACCAGGCTTAGTATATGGTTAGAGAAATAGGTCTGGGAAAAGCATGGTTCCTGGTCTGGACTAGTCCAGACTCAGTAGTGCCATTCTAGGAATCTATCTGCTTTAAGGCCTTTGGGGCCCTTCTGCCAAGCCAGGAAGCTTACTTATTTGCCACACTCTAACCCTTTCATCCACTAATGAACAACCCCACTCTCAAATCTCTGTTTCTACTACAGAGAACATTTATTTTTCTAAACACATTTGCAAAGCACAGAAGTCATACTATATTCCTAGTTCAGTGGATGCCAAAAGCCCTTCACAGCCCAGATTTCCAACTGTTTACTTTCCCAGAAATTTTATGGCATTCTAAACACACTGTTACAATCTCAAAATACTTTTAAATGTCGGTAACAACCACAGACTACCTTCAGTTCCTCTGAGGGAAACAAGTGTCATTTATTTTTGTTGCTACCTATATTAGCACTTTTGTAATGCTCCATAATATTTACTTACTTCTTCAAGGCCCAGCTCAAAACACCATTCTTCATGAAGCTTTATCTTATGAGGCAGGAAAACAAGTTGGGTTCCTCTATAGCCAGCTGTCCCCACACTCTGTCTGTGTCTCTGCCTGTTGTTCTCCCTGCCACATATTTCCGTGCCTTGCCAATGTGCTTGCCTTGCCACTCTGAATTAGATGGCAATTCTCCTGTCAGAAGAAGGCCCTTTTACACTGCCTGCCTTTCTGCCTTTGTGCCAGTCTTGTTTGCTTTCAACTCCATTCCTTCTCTTGCTCTACATTGCATCACAGAGGCTATACCTTTGCAAACTACAGTTCCCAGATTCCCCTTACTATCTTGGCTTTTGGTTCTGCCAACAGAGAAACTGCTGGGAGACTGGAAGATGGGAGGAAGGAAGAAAATATGTTCTTTTCTCTCTGTTTCTGGTGGTACCGAAGGTAGCAGCAGAGGAATATGGGCTCCAGTATTCCTGTTCAGACAGCAGTTCCAGAGGTGGTGGCAGCAGTGAGTGGTCCGACAGCTTCAACAATGCAGAGTTCCTGTGCTTATGCTGTTTTGGCTGCCCTAGGTCAATTATAAATATCAAGAAACCAGAACAAAAAGCTACCAGTCTTCCTTGATCCATGCTGGCAGACACAGAGGTAATACTTTATGGCCTAAAGGTAATAATAGGATCTTCTTCCCATTCTTTGAAAGGGTTAAAGAATCTTGAATTTGGGGCCTAGAGCTCCATGCTGTAGCTACCATCTCTTAAGCAGAGAGGTAGAGCCAAGGATAAGGATGAGAGGGACTTAAGAGAGCTTATATTTTCAAGAAGAACCAGGAGACGTTAAGAAGAAAACCAGACTCTTGTAATGCTGAATACCATACTTTAATATCAGTGTAAAGTGTTTATTGCTCCCCGAAGTCTTACTAAAAGCATACCCTCTATTCATCTAGAAGACTCATAAGAGGAAAACAGCTATTTAAGAAAGAAGATATGCAAATGGCCCTTAAACATATGAAATGATGCTCAATTTCTCTCATAAGAGAAATTCAGTTAAAAATGCACTAAGATACCATTTCTCACTTATCAAACTGGCAAAAATGCAAGTTTGACAATATGCTCCATTGGCAAGGCTGTGAAGAAACAGTCTTTATCATACAATCCCAGTGAGAATTTTAAAATGGTATAATCCCTATGAAGGTGAATTCAGCAATATCTAGCAGTATCATATGTGCATTTACCCTTTGATCATATGATGCCTCTTCTGGGAATCTATCCCAAAGATAAACTGGCAAAAACAGGAAAAGACTTATACACAAAGCAATAGCACTATTTGTAGGAGCAAAAGACTGAAAACAACCCAAACAGTTCATCAGTAGAGAAATGGTTGAATAAACTATGATATATCTATACTAGTGAGTACCACACAGCTATAAAAAAGAATGAATAATATCTTTCTATATAGCTAGCTCCGGGATAAGTGTTAAGTACAGAAAAGCAAGGTGAAGAAATATATGTATAGTATATAGTAGGCTACCAATTATTTAAGAAGGTTAAGGGGGAAACAAAATATAAATAAATAAATAAATAAATAATTTTCCCTCATTTTAAAAAATGGAATGAAAACCCAAAAAACTAAAGGGGAAAAAGAGATTACTAACAGGGGTTGAGGGGACAGGAATAGAAGCCTAATTTCTCTAAATACAGCTCTTTTATAGATTTGATTTTGGAAGCATTTCACATAATTATATAACAAAATTCTAAAAAGGCAATCCCTAAGTATTGAAAGCAAAATGGAACAGATGAACATAACTGTACACTGAAATGGTGGCATAACCACACAGAGAATTATTTCAAGTGACTTTAAACATGTCATTTTACTGTACATATCTAGTGGGACATACCGTAAGGACTCAAAAAATAACTGCAAAAATCTTAAACTATTTTAGTAATTATATGGCTCACAATAGCACTGCTACTGTTATTCTAAGACTATTTTGTATGTACTGGGAATAAAGTAAATGAATTGTTGTGCTGTATTACTGGTAACCAAGATTTTCAGTATGGAGAAAAGGAGAGATAAAAGAAAGATTGAAAGGCTAAACAAGAACCTTGTAGTACTGAATCTGAATTAGAAGTGTCAGCATACACTCATAATAAATTTTATCTGTTAAATATGTGACATAAATAAAGTATATGTTCATGTATTTTGTAGTTCTGTCTACCAAAAGGCCTAAAAACAGTGACAAACACAGTAGCAAGGATCATCTACAGTGACTGCACTGAGGTTTCCAAATGTTATTTTCTACTAAACACAACCTGCCACTAAACACAAGGCTTCTTGAAAATGGCTGATTCCAGATCAATGGCAGGAAACGTACAAGACAGACCTGCTAAATCTTGTCATGCCAGAAAACAAAGAACTGGTAAGGACAACTGAAATCATGTCAAAAAGACTCCAGAACCAATTACAAGAGGTTAAAGATAGGACAACTTGAATATTAATAATATTAAGTGCAAGTGATTAACAGATATCAAATGTGTTCAATCCCATAAATTCAAGATGATATGTACCTAACTCCGCTTAATAAAACCTACCAACAAACCTCATTGGCCATCTACGGAGGACGCTAGAAACCCACTTCTTTATTTTGAAAACTGGTAAATAAAGGGAAAGAAACTAACATTTATCCTTCTTTTCCTGGGAAAATTGTATTTCAGGATTACCAAATGAGTGTTGAGGGAAATTTTCTCTTTCTAGCTACAAAATGAAGGCATAGCAGAATTAGAATGTAACCATTTTGTAATGCCAAATGATGAAAATCTAAAAGACAACCAAAGATTTTCTGTGTTTCTTAATAGATACACATAACACTATCTACAGAGCATTATCACCAAAAAATAATAGCTGAATCTGATCAAGCTTCTAAGTAACTACTAAGTCACAAGAAATGCAATGTATAAACATCAATGACTAAAATCTAGGCTGTGAGAAACCCTATAGGACAAAAACCTAGTTTCTTCAACAAATAAATTGTAATGAGAGAGAGAGAAAAAAAGAGATAGATAGACAAATGGAAGGGAACCTATAGATTTAAAGAGACTTAAGAGTCTTACCAGCTATTGGCATAATATGGACCTTATCTGAATTCTGATTTAAACAATCTATAAAAACACATACTCTCACTCCAGACTTTGAAAACATTAGGGAAATTTGAACACTGACCGGATATTTAATACTCTTAAGGAACTACTGTTCAATGTGGGGGCGCTATAATGGTATTGTGATTATGGCTACAAAAAGGAGGCCTTACTTTTAGAGATACATAATAAAATATTTATGGGTGAAATGATCAAATGTCTGGGATTAGCTTCAAAATAATCTGATGGGGAGGAAGTAGGTCACATACAGATAAAACTAGGTTGGCTATGAGTTGAGAGTTGTTTAAGCCAGGTGATAGGTACTATTCTCTCTACTTGAAGAACAAGTAGGGTATTCAACGAAGTGAATTTAAACACAAGATTAAATGAAAAGGAATATTTGGCATTCATTATGACAAAATAGAAGGACTTGGCAGATGCTATGCACGTATCACAAAGTGGAGTGCTAAGACAAAGCAGACACATTCTTTGGGAGGTTGAACATTTCTAAAATAGCAGTCACATCTATTCTAATTACTCCTTCCACGCACTGGGAAGATAGGTTAGGATTTCCTACAAATGCCTCCTAACACAGAGGAGATAGTCATCACAGGATGACTCTCCCAGGAGAGAAAACATCCCAGAAAAATCCAGAAGCAGTCAACTAATGAGAAGGGGCTGTAGCGGCAGCAGCAAAAGTGGAAGAAGTGCCCAATACTGGTGAAGCTGGGGCCTGTTCCCACAGATATATGAACCTGGAGGACTTCAGAGCATCCCCATGAATCTGTGCAAGTGAAGGAGTGACATGCTACTATCAAAAATGGGGAAGAACTCTTCAGTAGGAAAAGAAAACAAAAATCTCCTATAGCTTTTGTGGTTATTATTATTTTTTTAATATTTATTTATTTATTTATTTTAAACTGGAACATAGTTGATTGTACATATTTGGCATTGAATATCAATACCAGTGTGCAATATGTGATGTTCAAATCAGGATAATTAGTATACTCAACATTACACAATGTAATTGATTTTTGTGGCCTTTTACAATTCCTCCCTTTCCACCCTTTCTCTCCCCCTTTCCCAACTCTGGCAACCTTAGTTCTGTTTCTTCTCTTAAAAAGTTCAATGTATGGGCCGGCCCGGTGGCGCACTGGAGAGTGTGCCGCTTGGGAGCATGGCGGCACTCCCGCTAAGGGTTCGGATCCTATGTGGAGACCGGTTCCCGCTCACTGGCTGAGCGTGGTGCGGGAGCAACACCAAGGGTTGCGATCCCATTACCGGTCAGTAAAAAAGACAAAAAAAGGAAAAAAAAAAAAAGTTCAATGTATTATTGTGATTGTTGTATCTTTTTTTTCTTTGTTTATTTATTTGCTCCCACATATAAGTAAGTACATGTGTTATTTCTCTCTCTGTGCCTGGCTTATTTCACTTAACGTAATTTTCTCTAAGTTCATCCATGTTTTACAACAGAATATTATTCTGTTATTTTTATATATGTTATTTCCTGGCATCACTCTTCATTTTAAATAATAACATAAAAATCTAATTTTAAAAAATGCAAATATTTTCAGTCATTTTTAAGGCCTACAGAAGAATAATTAGAGGAGCTTGACTACGAAAGGAAGACCAGGAACTGTGAAAGAAAAAAGTTCTGAATCTAGAAACATAAAAGTAGGCTTTGATACATAATGACACTATTTTAGTTTTTTTTATTTTTTTTTCCCATGAAAATGTGGAGTATACATCAGTGGTTCTCAAGCAGGGAGTGTATATTTTACAGGATACAGGAAAGAATAAAAAGTAGGCATCTAAATTTTAAATTAACTCTGGGTGGTACTGACATACCTGTGCCCCCACTAGAGGACCACTCCTTTCTGGGAGGTTCCTGTAGAGTGTGCTGGCTGTGGCCTGTGTGCTGCTAAAACATACCTGTGATAATACAGAAAGCTGGCCATTACTATTTCAAACACCCCTGTAAGCTAAGCAGAGCTGCAAGGTCAGACAGAGGAAAATGAAATCCCCCTGCACTCCCTCAGGACTCATATCACCTCTCTGTCTGCTCAGCATAGGACAGCTCTGAGCTGTGAACATGGTCTTGAGGAGGAGATCTCACTGCAGGCCATCTGCCAACAATTGTACCCACATATATGCCTACCTGCACCACTGCTCCTAATCAGTTGAGGGATGATGACAGAGAGGGAGATGACTGCAGTGATCTTTGCAGTCAAACTTAAGAGCATCATAAAAAAGGCCTTGAAGAAAAGTGTTTGACCAGACACCAAAAACACTTCTTGCATCTCTGCAATCTTCTTTCATGCCCTGACATGCCTGAGACTATTATGGCTTCTGATAATGCTGACTACTTCAGCTTGGACAAAACATGTAGACCAACAGCAGCATTTCTCATTACAACCAATCCTGAGTTTCATTCTTGTAATGGCCTCTCACGCCAGATATGCCTGTTTCTTAAACAATTACAGAGTCCACAAACTTGTTCTTCCTCCAGTAAGAAGGGGGGACTGATTTAAGTATATGACAAGTTCCATGCAGCATATTCAAAAATGCAGTACACAGGGCTGAAATGAGTAACCAAATGCTACACATCTTGTGACTATGAAGGATAGTCGTTTCTAAGATCCTTCTCAGTAAGGACTCTCCTAACTATCCAATCACATACACAGTGAAGCCTACAGCCTATAGAAGAACCTGGGAGGCAGGTAAAAAAGAGTACCCTCCCCACAACCCGCCATAAGCACAATTCTATACAGCTTACAATATTAAAAAACGATAGTATCAGGTAACACTCCAAACTTGTTAACTTGCAAACTGCTTAAAAGTCACTAAAGTTATTAATATTTATATTTAATATTAAAAATTACATCCATAACAAAGTTAAAACCAAAGTAATTATTTTAACGAGGCTCTAAAAGCACTCTATACATTGGAAAAATGTCCACTCCTGCTACTTCGTTAATATTACTTTCCCAAATTTCCATAAGTAAAGGATTATGTTTTGCACACAGCAGGTGTTAGGGAAATTTAGGTGATGACCATTCAAAGAATTAGTAAACATTTGCAAGTTACACAAATTTTTCTCATTCTAGTCATTACCATATTTTTAGGACGTGTCAATATGGACACATGTCTCAACATGGCAGACATTAAGAAGGAGAGGAGACTGAATACCTTGTAAAGGCAAAGAATTCTATTTTAGCTACAGCAAGGCAGGGGTGTCCCTTCTCAAAGGAAGTTGCAGTTAAGGCACAGATTCAATGATCTATTTAGTCTAACTATGATCTTCACAGGAGGTAAGCAAAAACCACAGGCATGGGAAAAAGAGAAGATGACTAACCAGTCTGGATGGGAAAAGCCATTCATGATATCTTGAATATCAATACATGGGAAGGACTGTACACAATAACTAGAGCAAACATTATGTAAAACAAAAGCAAAACACGACAGAAAACAACCAAATAACTAAACCAAAATTTAAAATTCCCTCTGAAAAGCTCAGGCAGTATTTCCCACCCAAATAACCTGACTTTTGCAATTAACAATTTAGTCACTCTCTTCTTATTTAAATTATATCTGGGCACTTTCTTGAGGTGAACTTGGCTAAACAGGGCAAATATGGACTGATATATCCACTAAAAGAAGATATTATCACAGCTGAGCACACCATTCATATCAAATCAAAGGCCAAAATACCTGCATAGCCTTGGAAAGTATGAACATCCAATCAATATTATGCAGATTCCTTCCCTAATCTCACCCACCATTAAATATAGAATAGCCTTTGATATGAAAGGCTGTACTTGACTATCATAAGGATTCCCTACATAGCAAATCTAAATGAATCACTAAAATGTTTTCAATTCTTAACTACTGGTACAATATGTATATTATTTCTTTTAAGTTTATTGGAATTACTATTTTGGCTACTTCTAATAATGTAAATCATCCCCTATGTTACTCAATTATAAGAAATTCAAATCAACCAGACTCTTCAGTCAGAGCTGATTAAGATGATTTAATGGAATGACAAAATATTTGAATATAAAGTATCTAAGTATATATACAAAAAATGTAATTGTAATACTTACCTATCAGCCCTTTCTCAAGAGTGAAGGTTTTGTTCGTAAACATACATTCAAAAGCCACAATGTGAAAAATCTTGTTCACTGTGTTGTGTGTCCCAACTATTCGAATATACCTAAGGGCAAAAATAAAGAAAATCTGTTGATAATGAGCATCCATCAGAACCAATCCAAGGATAACAGAATAAGATACATCATTTAAACATACAGTGTACCAGGACATGAACTCAAGGAGACTTTGAACCTGACTTCAGACCCTGTACTTGTTCCTTAGGGCTAGCTCCAACTGAGCCTAGAATTACAACAAAATTAAGGAGATGTCACTTCCCAGAGGATTAAGTAGAACCCAGATTTTATTTACTTAGAAAAATCAAACCAGGTACTGTTCAGTTCAACTCTTGAATGTCAGTACAATTATAGGTCCATGAGACATTTACACTGGAGAATAACAAATACCCTTGCCTTATGGCTAGGAACGTGCCTATGCACATGTGCACAAATACAAGCAAAAGCAAATGCCTTCCAACTCAATGAAACATTGCATCCAGTAGAGACAAATGCATGAAATCAATATTACTTTCCTGTTTAAAAGGAAAAATCCACAGAAACTATTGAAAACCATTCGCAGTTTCTTTTAATATTGCTTCTAAATCCTTGTTACGAAGTTAACCCTCTATACTTACGCCAGCCCCCCACTTGACTGGGAAACTTTCTCCTGACCAGAGGAAATGATCTGCAGAGATGGCCCAGACTGCTCTGCAGCCTCCCTTCTGGCCACACAGAGCTGGCATCTGCACACCATGCAGAGTTTCACCAGGCAGGTCTTGAGCATCTTGGCCTGTTCACCTTCTTTATCTCCCTGGAGAGTTCATCTCCGACAAACAAGAATTAACCTTGCATTGGCTTGCTCCTTCTACTCTCCAAAGGGACCTGACAGTTCACAGGTTAATGAACACTCAAACCCACTCTTCTGAGTGTCACACAATTCCATGGGGAACATGCCATACACTGTCTTACTGGAATTCAAAGGAAGAACCAGGAAAAATAACTAGATTAACTGATACTGCCCTCCCAAATTATGAACTATGCACTCTGAAGGATAGGGCATATTAACCGAACAGATTTCAATTAGGATATGACAGACTGAGCAAGGTTTTAGCAATATCTTCTCTCTGCTGTATAAAATAACTTTTCAATTTAGATGATATAATTTTACTTCTGAGTTAATCACTGCCCACTAATTCGGTAATTTCCTTACATTTCTCATCACTAGTTAACTGTATAATGTAAACTCTGATTTTAAAAATTTGCATTAAGGAGACGATATTTGGAGTTTTTATATCATGAGCTATTTTCTCTCCTGTTTCTTCAAGCCTTAATCTGATGGCATTCCCTGTGCACCTCATTTAGCCATCTGCTCCTTGACATGAGCTGATCATTCATCTTCACAACCAATATTAATGCTATCTCCTGGACTGTTCAGTGTGCTCATACTCACTGCAGGGAGACACCACTCTTCCTGTGTTGAGAGCCAGGGCAACTGCCTCACATACTGCAGCCCTCTGGTTAAGCAGGAAGTTGGCCCTGATCTCCTCTCTGGAGGTCTTACGGCAAACAGACAGTGCTGATTTTTTTTAGTGGGTTTAAGTGGGTGGGTGAGTTCATTTAAAATAAGTTTTTAATAGTCTAGATAGTACAGATTGTGTTGTCCTTTACTTTTAGTGGTGATAATCTTGCTGGTGCTTTCTGGAAGGGAAGGGGTGTGTTAAACCTGGCACCTGGGCTTGAATCTAATTTTGTCCATTTCCTTAAACCCACAGGAACTCAACCAGCATAGCATTTTCAACTGCACATGGCTATGACAGCGTGAGTGCTGCTGTCTGCAACCTTGGAGGGAATGTGGTTAGGTCGAACTTGATCAGATCATTTTCCTATTCCCTAGGTCAAGTTTCTACTAAAGGAAAGACAGCTCTCCTATTGTGCACAGTAGAAGAGCCAGGAAGTGACTAATGGGCCTTTCCCTGTTGGCAGTTCTTAAAGTTAATATAGTCCAGGCTGACCTAAGGGGATGCAATAATGTTCCCTCCTTCCCCTTCTTTCTTTTTACAACATTATATGGAAGCAGGCTTTCCAAATGTAGACAATGGTCATTTTCCCAAATTTTACCCTGGTGCAAATATCAGGAATGGGAGAAAATATGCAACCTGCCCTACCCTTTCCCCCCAGTTATAAGCAACCGAAAATAATAAGTTCTACTGGAATACATTTTATAGTCTTAATGATAGTGTTTGAGATAACAAACAAAATAATATATATGGTTGGAAAAGCACTCAGAGATGCCTCCAGATAAAGGCTCTATATAAGTGGAGATAATGTTATTTCTGCTGCATAATCTTGAGGTCAAATTAGCAATTCACCACTGTACATCATACTTCTTGATTAGCCTGTTATGTGTAATGCTCTTAACAAGTTTAACTATTCTAGTTCTACAATACTTTCTTAGTCTCTATAAAATTATAGGATAATTTACAAAAATAACATAAAGTCCTTACTCAAACACGTATTTTTTTTAAATGGTAACATTAAAAGAAAGAAGCCATACTCCTTTTTCTCAAGCAAGAAGTTGTAAATATCCGGGACTTTCCTGTACTAAAGATCTAGGCAACTAGGCTTCAACTAATGGTCCAACTTCAATGACTGGTAGTGGCAGCGTGGTGCTCTCCCTCAAGACTTCAGAGGCCCCGTCCAGCACAAGGGAAGGAGTGCCCTGATCCATGAGCAGTGCCTGGAAGAGGGAGGGAAGCAGCACAGGTACCATCATTGATCATGAGCACAGTTCCTTAATGGGGCTCACGATGGAGCATCCCAAAGGTAGAACAGAAGTTATTAGTACCTGAGTTGTTGAAAATCCAAGGGGTAGGGATAGGAGAGAGTCCTCTCTTTCTTTTTACTTTTTTTGAAAAACAAAGTAAAACTTGCTTCTGGGTCATAACACCTAAATGGGAGAAGCGGATACCACATTTTCTCTGTCACAGAGATTTTGAATAACAGGTAAAGCTTAAGATTTTTTTTTTTCCTCTTTTCAGCACCGTCTCTCCAATGCACAGATTCTCATTTAACCTGATAATAAGGGCAGTGGCAGCTAGTGACTTCATCAGTGTGTAGAGGAGTACTGCTGAAAAATATAACAGATATCCTTTGTTCTCTCTGAGGTCCTCAACAGCAGCTTGGATAGCTGGAAGATAATTAAAACTTAAACCATGCTGAGGAAGGCAGATATGCAACAGTTTGGCCATTTCTGATGAGGATGAACGCTGTTCACATGAGCCTCCGTGTAACAGTTTGCTTCCAATATTCTCCTCCCTTCCCTATGTTAGCTGTATTCAAGAGGCTGACAGAGACTAGATCCTGAACACTGTTCAGAACAGGATATCCCAATACAGGAATTTCTAGAAACTTTAAGATTGTGGGTAAAGAGATTCTGTCTTCTTTAATAAAATAAAACCTAAACCCTCCAAGGACAGTACTCCAACACTGAAAGGTACTATAGAGTTGGAAACAACGTGGGCTCTGGAGTCCAACAGAACCAAGTTTTTAGCCCAGCCTCATCACTAAATTAGATATATCACTTAAGGAAAAAAAAATTTTTTTTAAACCTTTTTGAACGTTAGTTTCATCCTCTACAAAGCGAGGTCAATAATACAAACGTTACAGAGTATTTTAATGAGATAAGTATTTAAAGTACCTACTGCAGTGCTTGGCAGAGTAGGATATTATTAAATAGAAATTCAAAGAGTACATTGTTGGATGCAGAATTTCTTGGTTTGGACTTGTAGAATTCTGGTTGTGTGGGAGAGTATTCCTGGGTGGGTGTTAAAATGGTGCATTCATGAGGCAGGCCAAGGACCAGACTTCAAGAACACAGGCAGGGTCGTGTCCTTCCTCCTAGGGCACCACAGTATAGGCACTATGGGCCATAGAAAGCAAGCTACATTCAGAATCCAGATTTCCTGGCTCTAAGGTATTTCCTGCTTTGACTCCCTAGTCCTTAAAAAATGCCCGAGACCTGTCTCAGGAAGCAAGAGAAGAATCTTTTGCCCATATTTGGGTTTCAAATTTAAAGTACCCGCCACCCCTCCAAGCTTCCTCCTTGGCAGAGAAGGTGAAATCCAGGCAGACTGGTCAGGGCCATGAGGTCCAGCTACCCATATGCACTGGAGTTTCTTTTTTGTGCAAACCTTGGAAGTTAGGGGTTTTACTTTATTCAGAAAAATAGCATTTCCTTACAGACATCACAGTACTGTGACCCAGAGAAATTTTGCTTTGGAGATTTCATTGCATTCTCTGCCTATTCTGGGAAAGTATAAATTCCTATTCCTAATGCATCTTTCCATCAGTTCTTGTCAAGATGCTACTGGATTTAATTTCTAAGTCACATATATCTTTAACATACTAAATAAAATATAGAAAAACAACAACTTGTCCATTCCCACTTAAACCCCTGGTATTTTCTAGTCTTTAGTTCTAGTGGACCTCAAGCCTACTTGTAGTTATAGTTAATCCTTAACCTTTTCCTCAGCTATGTGACCATCTAACTTCTGTACTGAGCACATTCTATTACAAGATAAAATGGAATTTGGTAAGAAATATTTAAAAGAGATCTCCAGGGATCAACTAAAGCCAAAATCCATCAGAATTATACTCTTTGGTAAACAAAGTTTTATTCTCAAATTGAACTTTATATTCTCGGGTTAAGCAAAGAATCTTGAAAACTAGAGTTAACCTAAGACCAATGCACAAGAAGAGATCCTTAACATTTTGACTCTTTCCCCATGTAGCCATGGAGAACTCTGAGGACAAAAACCATTCTTTGCCGTGGCCAAAACAGTCACGTAACAAGAACTTTGTCTACATTTACTAGAGATTTGGGACCACATGGGGGTTGGATTCACCAATTCCAAGACTTCCTATTTGACCTTCCCCTTCAAAGAGATGCTGAAAATGCACAAAAATAATTCTCTAACCCAAGCAGCAGGTAATGTCTGTGGGTTTCTCCAGTATGATACTTTCTCCCAGTTCTGGGTATAATGTTAGTGCTCTTATAATCAAACCACAGACTAGAGGGGGAGTGACTTCAGGTCTTGTTGCTAAGGCAGCAAGTGGAAAACAGTTTACTGCCAGAATGACAAAAAGCTTCTAGAAAAATCATGTTGCGAAAGAAAAGATTTGTTACTCTTAGAAAATCTTCCCTCTGGCTGATCTGTAGAGCTATAGATTCTCCTCTACTGACTTCAGCAAAGGGCCCTACAGCATTTGCTCATTTGGGAGAGGAAGAATTATTGAAAGGTTAAACACTGTGTGCAGAGCTAGCCTAAGCAGAGGCTACTGTCTCAGAGAGTAGACCCAATGCTGGCTGACCATCAGCCCTGCAAAGGGAGCATCATATTCCAGCATCGTAACTATTCAACCTGAAGGGCAAACAAAAGAAGTCATCTTGTTTTTCAGAGAAAATTGTTGCTATATAGAATTAAGTATACGAAGGGGATAAGATGGGTAAAAATAATTACTAATACAGCATAACCCACTGCTACCCAAAATAGAAAATCATTCCAACATTAGAGATAAATATTTAATTGTTGCTTTTTATACAGGAAAAAAGAATTTTGAATAGGAGGCTTTTCTTGCCCCCCAAATATGCAGAAACTAAAACTTGCCACAATATGCCTTCAACGTATGAAATTATGTTTGGTATTAGTATCACAAAAAGAACTTAATTATAATACTTACATAAATCATATGAAAATTACGTAATAGCTAAAATTTATTTAATTCACTTAAATTTTCTTCTTGCACATTTACCAGTCAGTAGACCTTATTGGTATATTGGGTAAATCTACTAGTAATCAATATTTAATAAATACCTACTAGGTACAAGAAATTATGCCAAGTCCTGTGAGGAATGGGCCAGAAAGACAGGACTTAAACCTTGAACTGGAGAAATTTATAGCGCAGTTTGGAAGGCAAGACTAAAAACACATCAAACTATATGACTTTTGACAGAACTGAGTCAAAAGAAAGACCCGGGTTCTAGTCAGAGCTTCATAATGCATTAGATATAAAATATGTGGTAAGTTCCTTAAGTTCTCTCAGTCTCAGGCTCCACACTGGTAGCAGTGGTAGAAAGAAGGACATAAGAGTTTATAGGAGCTTATTACCCATTCACATATGGTAGCTAAGTCTTAAAACACTGAATTTAGCAACACGAACTTTAAAAGTCCTCCCTGGGAACTACTCTTGCATCAAAGACCAAAACAAAACAAATATGGTTAAAGGAAAAGTAACTCTCTTCTCCCCTCCACCCCCTCAGCAAAGATCACTGATTCACCCAACAAATATGAACTGAGTTCTTACTACATGCCGGCTACTGTTGCTGGGTGCTGGAATATGGGATAGAACAATACAGATAAAATCCCTCCTCCACAGAACTTACCTTTCATGTCAGGAAACAAACAACAAATTTTAAAAATCAAATAATTATACACTGATTGGCAGATGATCCATTTAGCACAGAACTTTATAGACAAACTTGCTAAACTGGAAGGATAAGCAGTTATAAAACCCCTACCTTCCAGGACAAAAGAAGGGTCAAACGGGAAGGCACAACTAGTTCTGTCTAAGAAGACGGCTATAATGTAACTGAGTCTGAGCTGTAGACAAAGTACACCTATTATAGATATTTGGCAGGATATAAGCAAAAATCTCATTAAGTAGGTTTCCTAGGATCTGGAAAGAGGAACTAATTTGAATTTCATGGGAAGAAATGTCTTATTTATTTCACGGTTTAGTTTTCTTTCTATCTTTCCTTTTTTTCAGTTTGTAATTTTCAAGGGATTACAGAGAGATAAAATGGGAGGTGGAGTATATAAAACAAAAAATGAATAAGGGAAAGAGGAGAGAGATAGGGGGAGTAAACAGGGAAGGGTCAGAGAGAGATGGAGAGGCGGGAAGAGGAACAGAGAGAGACAAAGAAAATGAATATGAATAAGCCAGTCTCTTCTTCTGTCTGTTATGTGGTAATGTGAACAAATTCCCATGTGGGAATAATGTTAACCAATTTTATTACTCAATAAAACATTTGAAACCAATACAAAGTATACTTTTAGAACTAGAAATAAATGACCAAAAGTTCAACATTTGCATTTTTTCATTAACTTTTCCCCTAGTCCAAGATGCTGGGAGCAGGGGAGAGAATTTCACTAGTTTTATCTTTAAAATGGTTGCATTATCATTTTCATTTTATCCAATAGGCTACGCATTTCTACGAACGTAGACAAATGAGTCTAATGGAACTGTGCACTACAGAAAAAGCAGAAGAAAATTAAATTTGTTAGTTTCCCTATGAATCTGTAAGAACTCATTTAGCAGCTATGACCTGTAACGTTCCTGCTTTAGGATCACGGTGGGTAGGAAAAGTTTTTCTTTTTCTAACCTAAGACTATTGTAAGTATATGCTATTTATTGTAAATTAAAATTTTAAGGGTTGAAGGAATCTTTTTTTTTTCTTTTAGAGTAGAGGATTAAATAGAGGAGGAGGAAAAGTAAATAAAAAGAGAATTTGCCTCTCCGTAAAGAAAAATCTAAGGTTGCTTCCAAGAATGTAAACATTAGACACTCTGAGAAATAAAACAGGAATTGCCCAACATGGTCTGAAAAACAGAAGTAAAAACAGAAGTAAATGTCAAAACCAAGAGACTAATAAAAAGGGCATAGAGAGTGAAGAAATCACAAATCTTCAATACAAACTCCTGAGAAACTAGAATTGGAATTAAAATAAAAGCTAATGACTTCTGAACACGTCGCATGTGCAGACTTTGCATACATTATTTCCTTTCATGGAAAACCCATATCCCACACACTCATACAACCAATTGTAACATAGGCTCATATATTTAATAGTAATATATAATATATGTGATTATATATTATATCTATATTAATATATATTATAGTAGTATAGCTTCATCTTCAGGATAAAAATTTCAAAGCTCAACAGAATGTATGGCCCTTGAAGCCTCTGTGTTCTTCGCAACCTACGTAAAGAAACCTGTGTTTCAGGCAACAGCTCCTCAAAGAACTAACTGAAATGTATTTTGGGAAAACAAGCCCAACTCAAAAAAGTTCTACACATGCTGTCTACTATCCCTAGACTGCTTTCGTGCTCACAAAAAATGTCAGGGACCCTCCTTTCCCCCTTGGGAAATTCTGGACCTCTACCTAGAGAACGGATCAGGAAAAAAAAAAAAATCCAGAGATTTACTTAGTATGTAATTCTAGCATCTATATGTACAAAGCTATTGGTAAGAGGTGGAGTAGTGCAAAGTAAATAAAAATAATACTATAGATAATGTGATAAGAATGCTAACCACCAACAGCATAGGGAATGCAAACAATAATAGGAGCGAGAGACACACACAGAAGTGTTTTTGTCCTGGGTGACAAAACTAGTATGGATACATATAATACATTATCTCAGGGACTGTTAAAGGTGAAAGTGCATGACAAATTTCACTGTAGAAGCCTGTACTCCAACTTCCAAATAGCATGAAAAATTACTAATTTCAGCACTACTGGTATAAGAGATTTTGTTACTAAAATCTGTCAATGTGTAAGAATTTTAACACAAGCAAAAAAGGAAAGAAAATAGAAGATGATCCAAGTGGCACTATTTGGTGGTCAACAGAGTCTGCTGCTTATAGTAGGGCTGAATGGACATGGTTCAAATTCAAACCTAACAGTCTGCCCAATCATTTAAAAAGACATTTCCCTATACACACCCTTTATGTGTTAAGAGTCCTACGTACTGCTGAAGTTCAGTTTTGAAGTCTGTCCCCAATCCATATTCCTGGTAGATTAGCAAGCAGGTTGGGAGGTGGAGTAGTTTGGCAACGATTTTTTTTTCCCCTCCCCAAAGCTTCTTGAGAGTTCAGCCATTCATGACCTAGACTTTACTGGTATGGCATTAGTGCTAAGCCAGTGATCAGAAAGAAAATGTCAGTCCTCGCACTTGTTTCAGAAATTCAAGAAAAAGAAAACTTATGAATGAATGAACATAAAGTAAAATGCATACTATGTAAGAGAGATTTTTTTTTTTAAATAAGCAAGAAGATTCTATCATATTACTAATAGTTACTGCTAGTGTTTTGGTGCTTGGACTCTTCATTAAAACAAAACAAAGCTGGCTAACATTTCTTTTTTTAACGTTTTTATTTTTATTTTTTTTTCCTTTTTGTCTTTTTTACTGACCGGCAACGGGATTGCAACCCTCAGTGTCACGCCCGTACCGGGGACCAGCAACGGGATCGCAACCCTCGGTGTTGCGCCCGCACCGTTCCCAGCCAGTGAGCGGGAACCGGTCTCCACATGGGATCTGAACCCTCGGCGGGAGCGCCTCCGTGCTCCCAAGCGGCGCACTCTCCAGTGCGCCACCGGGCCGGCCCTTTTTAACATTTTTAAAATAAAGTTGTACATGCACATAGTCTAAAAAATCAAACAGCCTATAAGGTTTATTATGGAAAATACTCCTCCCATGTTCCATTTCCTTCCCTTCTAGGAGGCAACCATTTTTACCTGTTTTATTTTTTTAAGATTTATCTCACATCTATAATTAACATGCTTCTAATGCTATTTCTTAATCTTTTGGTTTTAGGCTTTACCTACCAATCTACCACTGTAGAAGACAAGGATAGCTTTCCCCTCTCCATATGCACCCTTTCCCACCCCCCACCCCCCAACTTAGATTGTATTATAACTTTGGCTGGATCAATATTCATTTACATTATGATTATGTAAATGGTATTCACAACTAATACATGGAGTACTTTCCTGCACAATTTTTTTCTTTCCCTGCTAGAATTAAAAATAGTCTTGCTTTTTGGTTTGCTTGGTTTTGTATGAGCTTAACACTTGTTCACCTTCTTCCTCCAACTTTCCCTTAATTGACTAAGCTGCTCTCAAGACATTCTGACACATCAGGTTTTTCTAGCAATTTCTTCTTCTTGAAGAAGTCTTCCTAAGCCTTACCAGTTTCAGTCAAGTCTAGTTGCTGTCCAAGCTTAATGCAAGCTGTCATCCTGGGATTTGCCTTCACCATCATCCTAGGGGTTCCTTTCATCTCTCTCCTGTGTTAAATGTCCCAAATCTTGTATCTCATGCTTTCTTCTTTCTCTCATTTTGGTGGAGTACTTCTACCAACAGCTTCCTGAGAAATGGTTTTGGGAGATAAAAATTGTAAGACTTTGTTTGTTAGAATACATGTTTAGTCTGCCTTCATATCTGATTGGTAGTTTAGCTGGGTATAGAACTTTAGGTTGGAAATAGTTTTTTGTTTTTTTTTTTTTTTTTGTCTTTTCAAATAGTTTTTGTTCAGAACTTTGAATGTACTGTTCTACTTCCTGTCCAGCTTCTAGTTTTGCTATTGAGAAGCCATCATGAAATCTGACCTGGTTTCTTTCTCTCTCTCTCTTTTTTTTAAAACCATGCCCTACTCTGGAAGCATGTAGATTTTCTCTTCATCCCTATTAATCTGAAATTTCATAATGATGTGCCTTGGTGTGGGCCTATTTTCTTCCACTGGGAAAGAAGGCCCTTGCAATCTGAAAACCCATGTACTTTAGCTTTGGTAAATTTTCTTGAATTATTGTTATTAATTTCTTCCCCTGGGCTTTTCCTAATTTTTCTTTATAAAACTCTTAGTTTTAAATATTGGACCTTGGGCCGGCCCGGTGGCGCACTGCTACAGTGTGCCGCTTGGGAGCGGGGCAGCGCTCCTGCCGAGGGTTCGGATCCCACATACAGACCGGTTCCCGCTCACTGGCTGAGCGAGATGCGGGCGCAGCACCGAAGTTTGCGATCCCGTTGCCGGTCCCTGGTCCGGTGCGGGCGCGACACTGAGGGTTGTGATCCATTGCCAGACACGAAAAAAGACAAAAAGGAAAAAAAAAAAATATTGGATCTCATTATCTTGACCTGCATTTTTATACTTCCTCTATTAATTAGCCATCTTTTTGTGATTTTGTTCTACTTTCAGGGAGTTCCTCTATTGGATCTCATTATCTTGACCTGCATTTCTATACTTCCTCTATTAATTAGCCATCTTTTTGTGATTTTGTTCTACTTTCAGGGAGTTCCTCAACTTTATTATTTATGCTGTCTACTGAACTTTCCATTTCTGCTTTAATATATTAAATTTTTAAATGTACTTGTAATCCTGTTAATGTTCATTTTTTATGGCATCTTCTTCTTGGTCTAGGATTGCCATAAGTACTCTAATCTCTCTGAAAATAGAGCATTTTTTATTTTAAGTTTTCATTTCCTTATATAGTTTCTGCTCCCCATTTATTTTGGTCTTTATGTTTCATATTTGTTTCCTCAGATGTCTGGTTGTCAAGAAGATTGTCAGGAAGGAAACTAAAAATACAATAAGAAATTCTGAGAATATACAGTGAAGCTTTTAGACTTTCAACTTCACTTTAAGGTTACCTAAATGGGTCAATTGCCAGGAAAACCCTACTTCCAAATTCTTTCTCTCTTTACCCTTGGGCCAGTCAGATTATCTAAGATGTTTCTAAGTTCTTGAATGGAAAATATAAGTCTGACTACCAGAGTTCTAGAAGCTGAGTGGCGAAACAGGGCAGGAGTATTTGTCTGTGTAAGGGGAGGGGAAGGGTAGGTATTATTGAGAGCTGGGATCTCAGCATATGACTACTGAATTCTCCTACAGTACAACCTTTCTAAACTGTGCATGGTATCTATCCTGGTTTACAGACCCTCTCTTTTACCCTCATCAGAGAATAAATTTCCAGTTTTCCATCAGGGTGGGAGAGAAGCCATCAACGTTCTTTGAAGTGGGGGAGAGGATCCAGAGCTCTTAATTGTTTCATAAACACACAGTTAACCAATCCTCCTCATTTTAGCCATTTCCTATCCACCTCAGACATCATAGCTTCAGAGGCACCTAATGCCTTTAATTCATAATCCTTTGAGGACTCAGTAGCTTAGGATTCAGTTTTCTTGGGCCTATTAAACTATTTGTCACTTGTTCTGCTTTACAGCTTCCTCTTCCATGTTTTTGCCTCCTCTTCCCATTTTCTTTATCCTTGTGGGTTTATGACATTTTAGTGGAGTTTTGTTCTGAAGGGAGTGAGAATCCATGTTGTGTTCAATTTTTCATCATCACCTGAAACCTTAACAATTTTTCACAAGAGTATATCCATTCCTTTGGTTATTCCTGTAAACATAAAGGTTCAAGCAGGAATCTTTGCTGGAGTTACTCACCGAGTCTGAGGTATTAGGCCTTCCAACCTTGTACGGCCACAAGTGTACAAACACTAAAATTGTCTGGAACTTAGGACAATAATATCAGAGATAACCATTTCTCTTCATTTCCTTCCCCATCTTCAGCCTAGGGGCTACAACTCTTCATTCCTTCTTGTCTTGAAATAACATTTTCACCTATTGCCGTTCCTCTATCCCCCTCCTTGTCCGACTCCTTCTACCAGGTCTTCAAACGGTTGTTTCAGATTTCTTAGCTATTTTATCTTCTGAATTGGTTTTTCACTAATTGAACGTCCAAACAAGGATATGTCCAGACAATCCCACAAATTATCACCATTCTGCAAATACATCCAAATCACTGAGTGATTTAGTTAGCCACAGTCTCTCTCCAAAAGAAAGGGGGAATGTGTTAATTCCCACTGAGTAAAAATAAAATAATTTAACTCATCCTCACACTAAATAAAACAGCCACACAGCTAGCACTGGCTGCTCTGTTTATCCTGATAACTGTGGAAAAACACCATCTCCTCCCCTTCCTGCTCTCACCAGAACAATCACCACGCTCCACGTGCAGATGGAGTGATTTAGACCCTCTGGAGCAGAGACAGGCTTGTCTGGTGTTCTTCCTGCACATCCACACAGCACCCTTCCTTTGCTGCTGTTGGCACAACCCAGTTGTTTGAGATAGCAGCTGCTGTGGGGGACCTGAGAGATTCAGCTGTGAGTCTCCTGGAGGCTTCCTAATGCCCCAACTCAGCCAGCTGCATCTAAGTAGAGCCATGGGAAGTGAGTGCCAAAGTAGGAGAAAGTATATACTGTACATCCTCTTTAATCCCTGGAGTTACTGCAGCAGCAGCAAAAGGAGAGGGGGAGGAAGAACAAAGAAATACCTCATAAGTGTGGGGAGCAGGGCGGTTATCGGTTCTAAATCACGTAAGTGGAGAACGAGATGCAGGTGGAGTAGGAAGAAAGCTTTCCACAAGGGTCCTTTCAATTTAACTGCTTAGTCCAAGGACATTCTCAGGTCTTCTGTTTGTTTTCCTGCATCATTCAGTGAGTCAGACAGGATTTAAAGACAGTAGGAAATTCTTTCAACTGATTGTGACCTTTTTGTTAAGCTAAGGAAAGTTAAATTAAGCACACAGGCTAGCCAACTATCCAGGTTTGCCCGGGACTGTCCCGATTTTAGCACTGAAAGTCCCAGATTCCAGAAAACCTCTCAGTATGAGGCAAACGAGGCAAACCCTATAAACCAACAGCTTTTTGCTGTTCTAGGACCTGTGTGAAGCTGGGCTGCATTCATATTCCACTGAGCAACTTCCTTATCTTCCAGGGCCGCACCTGCCACACAAATGCTTTTCAGCCTATATCATGTACAGTGTAACAGACAAGCGTATTAAAAGGCCATTCTGTGTTTGACTCTCAGCAGAAAGGGAGCTGTGTCATTCTGAGTTCTCCCAGCTTCTTTTCTGGAGTCCCTGTCAGAAGCACAAGGCATCCAGCCCACACAGCTGAATCAAAATGATCATGGCAGAAACTGAAAACATGGCTCATCTTGGTGCCTTGAGAAACAGTGCATCCGTGTATCCCTCAATAACTTTAAAATGCTGAACTCTGAAAAGAAGAAAGCCAAAGAAAACTCAATTACTCAGGGGCTGATAACTTGGTGCACAGGTTATTCAGGCTCTCTGCTCTGCTCTCCCATCCCCACGGCCCCAGTCATTAGGCCATTTCATTGCTCATTAGCAGAGAGGAGGGGGAAAAAAGGAAGGGATAAAGTCGAAGTAGCCAATTTTTCTACTTATGAGCAGGTTTCCTAGGGAGGATGTTCAAACTATTGGCTCAAGAGGTTCCTCAGTGGGGAGAAAGGGTTGAGAATTGGGGGTTGTGGTACAATCTATTGATTTTAATAATCTGGTCTCTCTTAATTCTCAAATGGAATAATTATTATGCTCTATTTTCATTGGAGGACTAGCAAAATTAGAAATGTTAGACAAAAGGAGAAAAATCACTAGTTAAACCATACAAGATCCTATCTTTTTAAAAAATTCCTTTGACAAACACGAGAGACAACTGGTAATGTAACTAATTTACAACAAATATAACTGGAGATTATATATTCTGCTTTAAATTTTTTACAGTCTAAATTAAAGAAGTTCCCCAATTTAGATTAAATATGAAATACAAATTTGGGAAAGACACCAGAAAAAGCAATTCAGTTTAGGTTTATTCACTTAACTTCTCAAAGCCTCAGTTTCCTCATCTGTAAAGGGGAAAGTAACAGTACCTAACTTTGGGGGAGTCTGTGGGATTAAATGATACATGTGTTAAGTGGTCAGTACTTTACCAAACACATACTAAGTGTTCAATAAATGGTAGCTAGCATATAGTGGGTACTCAAAAATGTTAAACTGATATATTTAATATTATTTAGCATTTCAATCAAGCAACTACTATATGCTTAGCACTGTTAGGCACTACATACGGAAACAAATATGAAAACGTCAGTTCCTCAAGGGCTTACTGTTTTAATGCAGGCAGGTAACTGCAATACATACTAATGAATGTTGTTATACAAATTCTACACAAATAGCATGACAGCACAAAGGAATGGTCCCTAATCAACACAGGAAAGACCAGGAAATGCTTCCCAGATGGATGCCAAGAAAAAAATGTGTGGAAAAGAAAAATCCAGGCAGAAGAGCAACTTGTGCAAAGTCTAGGAAAGTGAGACCCTGGGAGGCTGGGAAGACTGTGGGCAGTACAGTGGAACTGGGGTCTAGACTGAACTGGGAGGGAGCAGAAGTGAAAGTGTAAACACAGGGCGTGGCTGTGAAGACAAGAATAACCGGATGGAACAACAGGATGATGGCTGGACAGATGACTGTAAAGTCAAGAGAGGGATATGTTTTATTTATTAGTAGGAGGAAGTGATTTGATAAGTTTAAATGCTGTGTGGGGGAAAGGGCCATAAGCAGAGAAGTAGGCATTGCTGCTTCCTACCAGTGTAAGGGAGGAGTGGTTCTGACTTAAAGGCACCTCTTCCCAGTTTTAATGAGGGTCTCCTTGGGTATCTCCATGAACCTGCTCAAACATGGCTGTGCATTAGAATCACCTGAAGAACTTTAGAAATATATGGACACTACCATCAGGAATTGTGATTTAATCAAAAATGAGGCAGAGAGTCTAATGTGTAGCTCAGGGTGGGAACCATTAGTCTAAATTACAATAAACAACCACAGCCATAGATAAATAAAAACACACATTTCAAAAGCAAAGATGAATTGCTTTGGAGTTAATTCTCCTTTGGATTATTGGACTGCTGGTCCACTTTTTCAGTGTACCTCCATTTACTTTTCTGGCTCTATTACTAGCTACTTCTATCATATGCCCTATGTTTGAATCATGGGTCATTCCCCAAAGTACTTCAAGTATCTATGCTTTACTCATGTGGTTTCTGCTTCTGGGCATGCCTTTCTCTCCCTACTCCCTTAGTGAACTTAACTTCTTCCTATGAAGCTCAGCTCAAATGATACATACTTTATGTAATCTCCCATGAGTACTGATTCAACCCAAGATGCATTAATTTTTACCTCATCAGTGCTCACATAACTTCTTTTATAGTTGTGTCTCACATAGTATAAAAGTATCCACTTTTCAGCCTTCCCTACTAGACCCTGATCTTTCTGAAAAGCAGAGACCATTCCTTGTTCATTTTCCTTTTCAAAGTGCATTACCTAGCACTGAATGCACTCGAATGCTTGCTAAATGAATCAGTGTGGATAAACAAAAGGTAATCACTTCAAGAACTGCATTTAAGACTATAAGAATCTTAAAAGATTGTTAAGATTTGCCAAAGCAAATAATATTTATGTAAAATTACTTCATAGAAGAGTATAAATTACTCTCAAGGAACAAAGGACAAATAATTTTCCCTGTGGTGCAGAGTATGAAGCTTGATGTTTAAGGCTTAGTACCAATAAATCTCAATTAGTCAGTGTTTCTTTTTTCAAAAATCCTTTTTCTAAAGTAGCCATATACTGGTGGGATAACATCACAATGTACAGTTGAGGGAATAAGACAGCAGGATTTGATGAGTATAGCAGAAGAAAGGAAAATGATCCGTAAGGTTTCTAAATGACAACTGTCAGCAGGTTACAGAATTGCTTATAAATATAATAGAATTAAATAACCATAGTATGATGGCAGAGTTGCTCAAATATCATCACTGAGATAAAAATTCCTTTCTAGAAGGGTGACATTATTGGAATCTGGCTTTCACTCATGGGAGTCTCAGTAGTAGGAGAGAGCAGCCTGGAAATGACAGAACTGAATGACCTAAGAGAAGAAAATGAAAGAAAAATTTAAAAAGCCAAAACTATCCTGATTATTGCTATGAGAAGATACATAATGCCTACTTCCATGGGATTCATCAGGATCTACTTTTTAAAAAGTTACTCTAACTCTGAAAAGTCTGCATGTAATACACTTCAATTCTATTGGCAGAATTATGCTTACCATGAATATTCTGAGAAAATAGAAAGGGAAGAGGTAAAATTATTTATGTAACCAGGGAAGTACAAAGAGAAGGATATAAAATGGTTTGAGAGGTATATTACTAGGAGTAATAGAAGAAATTAAGAAAATGGTGAAATTAGGTTGCATATCACATTCTCTCAGCATGATTTTTACTGCAGTTTAAAAGCATCTTCTGGAATAGTAATGCTAATTTAAAATGCCCTCTTAATAAAATGTTCAGGTTGCTATAGCTTATTAGGCAGCAATTAAAACCCTGTGAGCTCTGCCATCCCTTTCTCAGTATGGCTGTCACAGGGAATGAGGTCTTGGGAATCCTGGGCACTCAAGGGTTACACTGGCCAGGTAAAAGATGGAAGGCCCATCATTCAAGTCATTTAAAATTGGACACAACATTAGAGAAAATGCAATGGAGCTGAGTGGGATGAACTAGAGAGCCTAATGTAGCATCAAAAAAAAAAAAAAAAAAGAAATCACATTCATTGGTGCCGAGGGACATTTGGAGGACACTGTGTTTAAATTTGGGGCTTATTTTGCAGGAATGAGTGTCAATTGCCCTTGATTTTGTAGCTGACTCTACACATAGGAACTTTCTCCTAAAAATATTAAGGAAAGCACTGCCAAGCTGAATGGAGACAGTTTAAATCTTTAGCTCACAAAATGATTTCCTTTGCTTCCTTCTTTGGTTCAGTGTTGATGATGTCATCATACATCTGTGGTTTGTTATTTTTACATGGACACAAAACACAGACAGAAAACACATTAAAGTGATATGTAATTTTCCATGCAAATGCTTTCAGACTAACAAGAGTGTGCTTTATGATTAAGTGGAAATTGGTTATTTGCTTTAATTATTTATGATAAAGGGTTTAGAATTAACACTTAAGCAATTCAATCCATGAGATAAACTGCAATATTCCTTGCCTGACCTTGACAGCTAGTGATATGGCACGTGTTACTTTACATGTGGAAGGACTTTATGTAATAAATCACATCCACAAATAGCAGTCAAAATGGTTTTCTGCTACCAAACTCAGGTAACCTAGAGAAAATCCTCTAACTTTACTCTTTTTCAGCTTGTCTAAAAGGGTAAAATGGAAAATACTGACATATCATAGACCGGAGGAAAACTAAACCAAATAGGTTGATGAATAAGACAAGGTCCTGTAGATCTTGAGAGGAGATGGATTTTTTCTGTTCTGAGACTTCTCTCAGAGATTCCTCAAAATCATTCAACAAGGTACCAGTTGTGTAAATGAATGTGGGAGAGACTGAGTAATCCAGTCTCCAAAGGTGTATTCAGGACTGGGCTAAACTGTAACACTTTCAACATCAAGGCTAATATTAAACAGTTCAAAATAATATAATAATTATGACAAATTAAAAAAAAGTAGTTAACATTTATTGAATACTTAGTCTATGCCGGGCACCATGTTAAGCACTATACCTATTTTATCTCATTAAATCCTTATAACTTAGAAGGCAGGCACTATCACTATCCTCATTTTACAGATGAGTAAACTGAGGCATAATCACAGTGTTTAACTAACTTGTTCAGGTTCACAAGCTTACAAATGATGCTTTCAAATCACCTGAACGGCAAAGCTGTGTTTTAGAACATTATAACCGTTTAGCCAGTATAGAACAGCAAAGGCTGGCAAATCATGGGTAATGGTTTTTGTTTTTTTTTTTTAAACTTGCTTTTGCATTTGTCCATAAGTCTCTGGCCATGGACCTGGGAGTTAATTTGCATGGCTATGGGAACTGAACTAAAACTAGAAGGAAAAATCTGACACTTGTAATCATGCCATCCACACTAGCAAGAATAACAGTCTACTTACAAGGCCAAGTTAACCCATAAGTACACATTTCTGTGTGGTCTACAATGAGCAATTGGAAGATAAATTGTGGAAAAATAGTTTCTGTATTTTAAAAATGAAAGACTGCTCACAAATTAGACAACTGCTGGTTTTCAGAAACAAGGTTCAGAAGAAACAATGGAAAAGAGATTTTCATTTCCATGTTAAATGGATACTTCTCACCCAAAAGGAAGGGATTACACTGAACTTTGGCTCTGATCTCTGTTTCCTTAAGGTATCTGGTTCTCCAGCGCTTCAAGGTGAGAAAATGCCAGCTTTACTTCTACATAATTAAAAGAAGAGTATGACCTTCTTCATAAGTGGATAGGTCTGATTTATCAAAATGTAAAGAACTTACAAGTTAAATATTTTTTTAAAACCACTGAATCTGATTTTCACTTGTCTAGAAAAGATGGTCACAATTTTTTTTTTCCTTTTTGTCTTTTTTTTTTCATGTCTGGCAATGGATCGCAACCCTCAGTGTTGCGCCCGTACCTGACCGGGACCGGCAACGGGATCGCAACCCTCAGTGCTGCGCCCGCACCTCACTCAGCCAGTGAGCGGAACCGGTCTGTATGTGGAATCCGAACCCTCGGCGGGAGCGCCGCCGCGCTCCCAAGCGGCGCACTGTAGCAGTGCGCCACTGGGCCGGCCCCAAGATGGTCACAATTTTAATTTGCAAAATAAGCACCCCCACTTCCTTGTCTCCACTGTGGCCTAAGTGTCTCCTTAGAATGATGTACAGGCATTACTCTGCAGTTTTCTCTAGCTTCATTTCAAGGAAAATCCTTTCTTGTCTACAGATTAATTCTGACAGCTATGTGGAGTCACCAAGGAACCACTCCATTTCCCCAACACTGCGGGTGCCAGTCAGGTGACACATGAAGCAGATTCTGAAAAGGAAAGCTGTCCCCAATGCATGTCATAAAAAGCGCATATACACTGTACACTTCATTTCAGACCAGAACCAAACAGTATATGTAAAACAGAGGGCTGGCCTTTCCCTAACAAAAGAGAATTATTGGTTCATGAATTAAGACCAAAAGACATACTTTAAACCAAATATTTTAGAAGTTGTTAAACAATGAAATGCTCCTAAATAGTTTCAAGCACACAAATGTAACTGATCTCATGAAGGAAACTGGAAAAGAATGACAAATATAATGGTGATCTATCTCTTAAAAGGCCTTTTTGGAAGAATGAAAAAAGAAGACTTTCCGTTTCATGACCATTCACTAGGAATGGAAAGAAGAATGATCTTTTCCTCCAAAAGGTATAGGTTCAGTTTCTTCTAGCATTCCTGTAATGTTGCTATCACAATTTTGCTACATTTGGTCTTTGGTTAAGAAAGGTAAGCACACAAAGAATGCTCTCAACTGCTTGACTGTAGAGGCCTCATAATAGCTCTGTTTTCAGTAATGAGGCTTCAAGATGAATACAGGTTTAAAGGGCCGAGCTGTTTTTCTTGAAGTACACAAAGAAGATACTTACCCTATGAAAACCCTCACCCACGTATGTTTTAAAATCTGACACTTTAGAACAAGAGTTAATGCAGATAAACTATTTGACTATGAACCACAGTGGCCAGAAAACTGCTGATCTTGCTTTCCCCTTCCAAAACTTGCTGCTCTCAGCTCTGGCCCCATGGGTGGCCAATAATTTACATTGAATAAAATCATGAAAAGATTAGTAAAATTTGGTTAATTTGTCCATCTTTTTTTATTAACAGCTTATAAAAATATTAAGATTGGAAATATACCTAATACATTACACAGGGAAATGGCATCCTCTTCATACTTTATAGTCACCTAGGTTTTCTTGAGAAGAACTCAGAGCATGATTTCCAACAATTACATTGCAGCAGCAGCTTGCCTTTCAGAAGAACTGCTGCTTTCATTTTTGGGGGAGAGAGAAGAGCCTCAAGGATGGGATCAGGTCTTCTTTAACTTCTGTAAAACTACTCAACATTTAAATCTGGCATTATGTTCACAGTAAGGGCTCAATAATTATTCGGTGGAGAAAATCATTAGCTACACAAGAGGAAGTACAGAAAAGGCCCAAGGGACTACAATTCCTAGAATCTTTCAGCTCCCTCAGACCACAAAGGGTGTTTTATCAGTCAGCAGACAGGTAACTAGACATATCTATCAATGTGGAAGACTGGTATAAAAATGGGCTCCTAACTCTAGATATTCATGTAGTTATTATGTACATCATCTTGAAAGTGTCACACCAGAAATGGCACAAAAAAAGACCCCTTCTTAAAAAGTGCAATATTTTTCCTTTATTCCCTGTACCCTTAGTAAACTCAATTCACTGTAATAAACTTTTCAGACAGTATCTATGCAGACATATATGTGATGGTGGTGACGGTGATGCGGTAATAGGAGGAAAAAGTGTGGTATAGCAATACCACTGTCACCAATAAAAATTTTTTGTTCTCAGCTTTCGGACACTGATAGTAAAACAGATGAAAACCCACTGCTCATCTTACTCCACAACAATGTTTTGCATCTTTTTCATTATCACTTCCCTAAGATGACTTTTAAGATATTTTTTAATCACCCCCCCTTAAAATTTTAATACCAGAGATATACTGTATATATCTGCTTATGTACTGTATGTATACCTGCACTCTATAAATAAAAAGAGTAAGTCTTTTAGCCCCCCTAGAACCAATTTTTACCCACTTGAGGGAAAATATTCCCCCCCTTTGAGGACATCTGCTCTATACCACAGCTCCTTAACCCTTTTTTGATTCATGAGCCCCTTTGAGAATGTGACGAAAGCTTTGGACCCTTTCCTCACCCCTCATCCAAAATATATGTACAAAATTTTACACACAATCAGAACATTCACTGAATCCTCCGGAGTCTACCCACAGACCCTGCTCTGCACGCTCTCCTGAGGTGACTGCATACATTCTCACCCCTCTAACTACCATATGAGTATTCCTGAATCCCAACTCATAGTTCAAGCATTAACCCCATTTCAGACTCAGATGCTTAGGCTACTAGACATATCCACTTAGATGTCCCATAGATACTTCAACCTCAGTTGTCCAATTCTGAACTCATCATGTTGCACTCAAACCTGTTTCTGGATTTCTACTCAATTCATTCCACCATATCTTCCCAGTTTCACAGGCAAAAATTTGGATTGTCTTTGATTCCTTTCTCCTCAATTTATAGCCAATGAATCAACAAGTCCTGCCCACTATCCTTCCTTAATATTTCTCAAGTTTGTCCCTCCCTTTCAGTATTCTGCCCTAGTTCAGGGTCTTTTCCTCTCGTACCTGAGACACTTAAATGATGTCTCCATCTCTACTCTTGCCCTCCTCCATCCAATCCATTCTTCAAAAGTACAAATGCCCAAGTAAGCTTCTAGGAATACAAACTCTGTCAGTTTCTGCTTAAAATCCTTCAATGACCAATCCTCTGAAAAACACAAGTACACAAATGGCCTTCAAGGTAAAGTCCTAGATTCCTAACAGAGTCTCCAAATCACCTGCCCCCAACTCTCGTTCTCATGCCATTCCCACTCCCCACTTGATGCTCTACTATTATCAAACTGCAAGCAGTTCACTCTGCATATTGTGCAGCTTCACATTCCTGCCATTTCCTCTGCCTGAAACAACTTCAGCACCTTTCTTTTCCTCTGCACCTTATCAAGTAACTGCTCTACAAACGTTTGTAATGCTCATCAAGGAAGTGTGGTAGGTAAGAAATGGGAAAGGAAAAGGAATAACAAGAAATATCTTAGGCAAAACTGGAGCATTAGCCCTGGTGCCCTTCTGGTGTTGGGCTATCCTGTCCTCGTGGCCATAGTTCTTTGGGCCAGATTCTCTTTCCGGGAATCTAGAATTAGAATCAGGATTCTAGCTAGTCTGTTGGTATTTCTTTAATTGGGAAGTAATATAAATCTGAAATACATGCAACTATGGTTGGCCACATATTCTCACTAAAGCAGAAAAAGTCTGTTTGCAGATAAAAGCAGTGGTAAGAGACAGGAAACTGTACAGCCCTGGAAGAAGAACAAAAATAGCATCAGCTCATGATCACTTTCTAGCCCCTATTCTCTAATAAGGTCTGTCCATATTTTCTCTCTTGGTTCCATCAACTATCCATCTATCCTGATTGTAAATTCCAGTTTGTTCCAGTCAGTCTAAGCAGATTTCTGTTCCTTGCAATATAAGGGACTTGAATATTTCAGCCTTAGTACGGAAGTAACATCCAGTATGGAATCCAGATCACCTTCTTTTGTTTTATAGCCAGGATTACTCACTCAACCTGCCTTATTCAATATAATATATTACTTTCTGTGTAAATGGGAGGGCAATCATATTAAAAGTCATAAATGTACCTCATTTAAATAAACTATCCAAGCTTCAATGCTCCAAAAAACATAAAACAGAATTGAAAACAAATGAATCTTTGCTTTAGGCTTTAAGGCTTATGAATTAAATCAGCTATTAATCAGACTTGGAAAAACACTGGCTTCTTTCCCATGGTCGTTACTATAGAATTATTTTAAAGAATCAATAGAATTCACTAACCTCCATGACTTCCTGATACTTTCACTCTCTAGTTTACTCCAAGACTTATTGCTAATTACTATAGGTCTAAGAGAATACACACACAAGTGACAAAAGACATAAATTATTTACAGGGCTATTCATCTGCAATGGACATCCCATCAGATTCAACCTTGTAAGTGTCACAGGACCAGTTATTTTTAAATCAGATTGTATTTTATAGGAAATAATAAAGATGCTACAGCAGAACAGTAAATTCACACTAAGAACAGATCTGCATTTCATTGCAACAAATGTCTCTACTCTATTAAGCAAGTACTGAAATTTGCCCTTAACATGCCATGGAGTCAAGGGATTCCCTGGAGATGTTCTGCAAACTTGCAGGCGTCTAAGGCTGAGGGACCGGTGTGAGACATTAAAAAAAAATTTTTTTTTCCTTGTAGTTTCCACATGGGAAATGAGCCTCTCTTGGATCAGAAAGGACTTACTCTCACCTATAAGGACCTTGCTCCTGGCATTTATTTTTCTCATCTGAAACACTTTTTCTTCTCTGCTGTGATCCATTTTGTCTCTGCAACAGAACCGTGTTTATCATCTAGGACTTATCACAATGTTCTTGCTGACTGACTGAGTGGTCAGCAAAAAAACAAGTTGATGAGTCTAGGATGTGAGATCTTGGCAGCCCCCCACTGCTTTAATGGACCTCAGCACTATTAGTTTACTGAAAGATGATCTAGTCCACCTGGGACAATTTACCATTCTGTGTATGATGCATAGATGAGACCTTTTATTTTGCTAGACTTTAACTTTGGCTCTCTTTTCAAAAGACAGAGAAATCTAAGCTCTGAAAGTATTCCAACAATCAGGCAGCAATGAAAAAAATCAGCCTGGTGTGACTGTGATATATAAGAACACTTAGGATTACCAGATGACCACTGGTTGGGAGGACTGGGGAAGACTGTGGACCCTCCTTCTTAGGATCTTGTCCAGCACATGACAGACAGTTTCACTCTGCCCAGGGCTGTTTGTGAGATACAGCCCTGGGCAGAGGCAAAGGGTGAATAAAATGAATGACTTCTCAAGGTCACTGCCATCACTATGATTCATTAATGCTGGACAGGCTGCTGCTCCGAGCTATGTGTTTTCCTAAAGCAATAGACTCTACTGTCCACCTTCTGTAAATAATAAATCTCTCAGCTTTCCAATCTTTTTGTAATCTGCACACCAGCACATTGAAAATAATGTAAACAATGTTAGCTCACAAAATAAGGCATATACCCACAGTGAATCCAGTAAGTACAGTATGGATGTTCTTTTTCTTTAATGTCTCCAAATTGTTTATATCAGTATCTAACCTGTAATTATTACTGGAAAAATTAATAAAATTTCAAAATTCTTGTACCTTTTATGACCTCAATGTCTTTTTCTAGTTTTTATACAACTGAAAGGAAGATCTGTATGTAGTTTTGAACACCTCAAATTAAAACAAAAGATAATTTTGTTTTAAGGACAATTATATGTCCTTCCCCCAAGAATCCCACAGGAATTACACACTTCATTGTCTCCCAGGCCATCAGTAACATGTGTCAACAATGAAACAAGTATCTCTGGACCCCGAGTAACAGAATTTTTGGCCGTACCTTCAGCTCACTCATAACCTCAAATCTACAGTGATTAAAATTTAAATATTGCCAAAATTCCTGAGAGATTACATCTTTGTAAAAACTGCCAGTTTATTCTCTTACCATGTGGAATCATACTCATTATTAAAAGACACTAAGCCTAATCACAATATGATGAGGTACACTAATTTGTCACTTCCTCAGGCTATTTCGGCAGATGTGAATTGGGGTTTTAGTGAGTTGGTGTGGACTAACATAACCCATTTTCAAAAATCAAACAGTGCTACAACAGCTAGAAGAAAATACTCCTCCATCAATTCACAGATCCTTCAAGGAAAAAAAATAACACTTTAAAGTATGAAGCAGAACAGGATAAAACTTTTTTCATCCATATTTTCAGGAACAACAAATGTATCATTTTTTATGCTTATTTTCTCTTTTTAAGGGATATGTTCTTGGCATCTTCAGCATTGAGACCATGGCCCATCCACCTGGTGCTAGCAGGTCCTAGAAGGGTTATTCAGACTCCCTGGCTTCTCCCTCTGTGCCCTCCATTCAGACCACATAAGCCTCTTTCCAGTCTTCCTTCCAACAATTTTCCCAAACCTGACATAATTTCTCCCACTTTCTACCTCTGACACATCCAAAAGCCTTCCCCTCCAGCCATAGGGTCTTATATCTGCCATGAAACAAGTATAGCAAAGGGCTATCAGATTCTACAAAAACTCTCAGCTGGACTTCCTTCTCCCCTGTCTCTTTCTGCATGTTTCTCTCTACCACCACCTACAGGTTTCTCTGTATGCTGTGTAAGCATACATTTCTTTTTCTATGGGGGAGAGGTAGAGTTAGGTCCTTCTATTAGCTTTCATGAAGCTTGAGAGCTGCCAGCTATCTGTGTGGCCACCAGCACCAAGAACTTAAGGACCATCTTTTGACAAGGACCATGGTCCTTGGTGGCTACTCTTCTAGGGAGGCTACATATCCACAAGAGACCAAAAAGAGTAAACTGTGTCACTGTGCTGTTTCCAGTGATTTTCTGGACACCTCTGAAAAATAATCTGGGATTCAGAAAAATTCCTAATTAAGCTGGTTAGTAGATGGACTTGTACATTTCAGGTAGTATTATATATAATTACTGATAGACTGCACATGCCAGTCTATTGCTTTGGGGACAGATTATTCTGTGTACTGACCTAGTTCTCTCTATTGAATTTGAATTAATATATTTTAAGTTCAATGAATACAGGAATTATGATTAAATCATCTCTGTACTTCCCACATTATTAGTACATTACTTAAATACCCAATATATGTTGAAAGAAACTTACTGTGACAGTTTCTTTTTTAATGAAACCATAAAAATACGCATTCCAGAAAGCATTCTGTATACTTACTGTTGGGAGGTACATATAAACTCATTAATATTGGTTTATAATTCATGTTTAGAGGTTAATATCATTAAACCTCAAACCTGAAAAAGGAATATATAAATATCAAGGTAAGCAACATTTAACTCTTCCTCCATGCCTAGCATCTTTCTGAAAAACAAGCTTTCTAAATATCAACATTCAAACTACACAGGAGTAAAGAAAGATAGCACAGAAAAATTATATTCTGTAAATGTCAGAGTTAGATTTATTAATACTCAGAAATTTCTAGATAATAAAAAATTTTATTTAAAAATCAAATACGATATATAATTTTAACTTATTGTGTACTGATAAAAGAACTGTCTCCCTGAGACTTCTCATTTTTAGCATAATCAACAGAATGAACAAACCAATTAATGAAATATTTTCAATTTAAAACAGATTATTTGCAGGAAAAAAGTTCTGCATGCATTCTGACAGATACCACCCCAACACACACACACAACAGAGACCTACAGAGAAAACTAACCCTGTGTAGAAATCAGCATGAAATTGATATCTTCTATGTGATACTGAAAGCACTAATAGACCTCTAGATATACCTACTGTGTCTCAGAAAAGTGTCACCGGCTTTTTTTCTTTTTCTTTTTTTTTTTTGTCTTTTTTCATGACCGGTAACGGGATCGCAACCTTCAGTGTTGCGCCCGTACTGCGTCCGGCAACGGGATCACAACCCTCGGTGTTGCGCCCGCACTGCGCTCAACCAGTGAGCGGACCAGTCTCTATATGGGATCCGAACCCTCGGCAGGAGCGCCACCGCGCTCCCAAGCGCTGCACTCTACCGAGTGCGCCACCGGGCCGGCCCCTCACTGGCTTTTTTTCACTGACTTTGGTGACAAGGAAAGGGATTCAGAGTTAACAGCGACATTTTAGTGATCTTTGGAACACAATGTCCAAAAAACTCAAGGCAGTTTCTAGGAGCAGCTGAGATGTGATAGCCATCACTCTGGAGACTTGAGTGGGGGAGGAGGAGAAAGAGGCTTACAGTTGTCTTTTCATATGTTCTCACCTTTAAGGCAGTACAGACTGAATCACTCTCAATATTCCTACAATCTATGGAATTCTAAGTCCCTTGATAAAATCAGCATTGAAAGAAAAGTCAGGAGGCAAGATGTGCCATAACTAGACAAGTACCAGCAAAGTTAATGAAAGAAATGCTTCTGAGTTGTCCACATGAGCTTTCTCAGAATGTAAAGCACTGACAATCAACATAACAATGAACCACAAATTTGGTCAAAATCATGTTCAACAGGAGCTGTGGGAAGGCTTATTTGGACAATTAAACTGCTTGTATCCTGTTTCTTATTAGCATAAAATATTTACTGAGCAATCTTAAGATGAATACTACTGTGCCAGGGGCTTGGCATTAAAAAGTTTTGGTGTGAGAAAGTCTGTGCCTTGCAGGTGCTTAAAATCTTCTAGGCAAGTTCATGCAGAAGCAAACGCTAGTCACTGCATCCATTAATTACAGAGGATGGGAAGTCAGCAAGCATCTAAATTCAGGGAGCTGAGGCTGGAAACAATGCCTTCCAAATTGTTGTCTACCACTGCTAATCACAGCATGAAGGGTTACCAGATATTTGGACTCTGGCAACAATATCAGACCTTTTCTTGCTCAGAGGAATTTAACCGTCTTAATTATTGGACAGACTTCCTCAAGAGGACAAGGTCTACGGGAAAGGACAAGTTGGAAAATCACGGTTGGGTTGCTAGGGATGGACATACAAGCATTGCATATTGTGCAACTATAGTTCTTTAAAAAATAGTAGTAGTATGTTTTGGACATCAGTTTATTAGTAAGCTAAAAATGTAAATTTGGATCTAGCTAAAATCTTCCCAAAACAATCAACCTTGAACAAACCAAAAAAAAAAAAAAGTGTAGGGATAACCATGACAAGAAAATAAGCCACACCTGCAGTCTTGCATATCTCATGCAACACAACCAGAAAGCACACCCAAGATTTGAGAGCAAAAAGCAAACTCCTAATTATCCCTTGTTGCTTGATGAGTAGGAAAGCCACGAAGGAAAAGTTCCCTATGTGGCTTTTTTTGTTTGTTTTTAACACAAAGAATGTTATACAAAGTTAAGAAAGTTTAGGGAAGAAATACATGTGAAGAAAGGCTCAGAGGGAGTGATGTGAGCAGAAATATTGCAAGAGTTAAGCACACACAGTTTTGCTAAGGGCCAACTAAATATGGTCCTGCTCTCTACAAATAATGTTGAAGGGTGAAAAATAAATTTTTGGTAATATTTATTGATGTGGCAGAAAACAAGGAATTGAGAAAAAATAGGAATGAAATTAAGGGAAGGAAATTTATCCTACATGCCAGAACTTTCCTACTTCCTATGTAATATAAATTCTACATACGGTGGTTAATGTATAAAACTCGCATATCTCAAATGATGAGGGTATGTATGCAGACAGATATTTAAGTTAAACAGAATGAAAGCTGTAACAATATTATTCAAAATCCAGAAACAAGAGCTATGTTAACTCTCTGATAAAAGGAAAATCATTATGTAAATCATTAACCACTAAAAAACCTCCTACACCCTGCAATGCATATCAAATTTTATTGCAATTGCATAAAAAGAAAATTGGAGGCAAGCTGATGTATTCTGATATCATTCATTTTAGCTAGTCTATGCACTCTGGATACTGAATATCTCTGTATGTTTATTACCTTATATTTGTCCTTCTTGGAGTAGTTATAATCATAAAAAGCTATTCAGTACCTTAAATAGATTGGATAATTAGAATTATAATGACTACCATCTGAATATACTATGTGTCATAATTTCCTTTAAGTACATTATCCTACTTGGTGACACACCGGCCCCCTCCCTAGCCATACTAAATTCTGCTCTCCACGGTAGAGATAAGTTCTCTAAGCAAAGTTAGTCTTATCTAAACCAATTTCTTGAGTTGGTGGACGAAGTCTCCAATATTTCATCAGGTTCACTGAAACTTCTGTATTTCTTTTAATAACTATTTTGTTCTGTTCAGAAAGTACATAGATTTTTGATTGAAACTATTATGAGTCAATTTTGGTATGTAGATAAATGAAAAGTAAACACTTTAACATAATGCTGTCTTAGTCCTTTGTAGAAGTCTCATTTTAGTATGTAACTGAGTACTGCTGCCAAATACATTCTTCTTGGAAGAAACCACGTCAGGCACAGCAAGGAAGCTACTGTTGGGCTAGGACTAGTGTTTCCACTGGAAACAATTACTTACAACAGAATGAAATCATCCTCTGTATTTGGGGTTGAAGGGACAGACATTACTTATTATGGTACCTTTTAAGAACATCAGAAACCAATGACAGTATGCAACTGTTACAGCTGAGGCCAAAGCAATCTATTATCTAACCAAAGCAATCTATTATCTAAACATGAAGAACACGATTTAACCTCTAATTTGGCTTTCCGTTTCTCAATTTACTGTGCATTTCATTCTTGGATTCATAAAAATTAGGAATATGCACACACATGCACACAAATACACACATATCTTTTATTAGATTTACCCAGGACTATTCCTCACTCACTTCAATAATTCTGGACTCTTCTTAGAATTTCCAGTTACGATATTTGAGGAAGTTAATTGTTAATTAAGATGTTCCTCTCTTTTTATTTCATAATTATATTTATCCAAAACATTAATTTTCCACTTAGCGCTTTTTTCCCTTTTAATAGGATTATTAATTTTTCTAATCTGTGAAGTGTTACATAAACTGTAGGCTGGTATAAACAAGGAATATAGTAAGTTCTTCCTGAGAAAGAACTTTAGATTCCTTCCTGGAAAAGATCTTTTAAAAGATACAAGCAGGACTTTTATGTCCACCAATATAGCTGACTATATGTGAAGAGAAACCCCTCCTCATGAAGACCACCTAAAAATAATGAATACAACATATTTTTAAATTATTTTAAAAGTATGGTTAAGTTGGCAATAAAGTACAAGAAATAACTGGAGGCAAAAATCTTTCAAAAAGAACCAATCCCTAGGGACCTAGGGATGAGAAAGTCTTAGAGTGGGTGTATGCTCTGAGGTAGGGTGGTCACCTATCTAATAAATATAATTTATTGCCAAACCAGGACATTTTGGGGTATGAATAATTAAGCTACAGCAAATTTGTAATTTTCCAGGCATACCAAGGTATATGATCACCTTACCCTGAGGTCATTTGCTGATCCCTGGCAGCAGTTTGGATTTTAACAGACCACATGTATGCATGGGGAAAGGAAACAAAGACTGGGGTGTGAACAGGGAGAGATGTTGAACCAGAGACCCCTGAACAAAGCCCAGACTCCCAAAACGTCATGCTTTTAGTGGTTGCCTTAAAAACAACCCAAAAAGAAATCTGTCTTGTCAACGGAGACAGACTTGTTTAACCAGAACTTGACTCTGCCTAGAACAAGGGAAAAAAATACACACACACACACACACACACACACACACACACACACACATACACACACATACGAAAAAGAAAAGGAAGAAAATATTCCTTTGAGAATTTCTAAGCACAAGTTCAGGTTTCAGGCCAAAATCCACACTACTAGGCTAGCCTAAAATACCCAAAATTAAAAATTAAGTTTTAAATGATCTTTGGTTGGTAGTCTGCCCTAAGGTGCAGGAGAGAAGGTAACCTAGCAGAGGAACACATATGCAGGTCTAGTATAATTCCTACACAAAAATTGTGAAGGACTATGAGCTCACAGTTAAAAAAAAAAATCACTAAAAACATGAGGAAACAAGCATCCATAAGTGAGAGTAGAAATAACAAAGAGCATAATCAGACTGGCAAATAACTGCAGATACCAGTATTATAAGAAATGGAATATAAATGAATATCTTAATATATTTGAAGAAAGAGGTTGAAAGTATCATAATGCAACACAAAAATATCAAAGTTGACAAAGCATATTTGAGGGAAAAAACCATAAATTAGTTATAGAAATAAAAAATATAATTTAAATTGAAATCTAATGAATGAGTTAACCAGAAGATCAGACAATTAGAAAGAATTAATAAAATAGAAGATAGAGTTCCATCAAGAGGGCAGAATAGACAGTCCACAGCATCACTCTCTCCCATAAATCAACCAATTTACAACTATAAAAATGTAACATCAGCCAAGCTGGGGCTGCTGTAGCTCAGGGGAAGAGGAGGAGAGACATACACAGTTCATGAAGGCGGGAGAAACGACAATAAGAGAAAGAAAAAACTGCTCTGAGCGTTTCGGGCCATGGCCACTTTAAGGCTGGAAATGATGAGCACATGGACCAGGAGCTGGCAGAAGCTGCAGCTGTGCCCTTCAGATAGAGTTACTTGGAGATGGTAGGGGAGAAGACGGCCTTGGTGGTCCCCAGGACAGCAAGACCACTAATAGGGTTCCTGTGTACCCACACAGGAGAAGCCAGAACAGCTGAAAAAGGGGAGCCATTCAGAGGCCAGTGAGTCATCACCAGGGACTGGCACATGGCCCGTCCCATGGGAAGTGTTTGGAGCATGGGCAGTGGGGCAGACAGGCCCACTGGGGGAACACTGGGGCACAGCAAGGACAGCCAATCCACCCGCAATCAGCATAGGACCACTCAGAGGAGACTGGTTAGGAATGCAGAATTGCATGGAGTGCAGTTTGATGAAAAAACTCAGGCCCATATCAAAGTTTCTATACAACACACATCCACCAGGTCTCTGGAGAGCTGGAAGTACCTATAAGGTCAACCATTAAATCCTGAGCTTCACAAAAAGTCTTCCCTAGGGAAACAGCAGCAAAGCAGCAATTTAACTCAACCACAGAGCTCAAATACTTGTTCCTACAGGAAGTTCCCTTGTTTTAGAAGTAAGAAAAGGACAAAAAATTAGTTCCGGCCCAGGCATACCACCAGCACCTTGGGGCCTGCCTGGGAACTGGAAGCTTGGAGCCGGAGACTGGACTCCCCCTCCCACAACCAGGCCCACTGCACCAGCACCTCGGAGCCCACCCAGTGACCTAAGGCATGGATCCGGGAGCAGACACCCCTCCCCCCACAACCATGCACACCACGCCAGCACCTCCGGGCCCACCCAGTGACCCGAGGCATGGAGCCAGGGAGTGGACCACCCTCCCACATTCAGGCCCACTGTGCCAGCGCCATGGGGCCTGCCTGGGAACCAGAGGCATGGAGAAGGGGACCAGACACACCCCACAACCAGGCACAACACCAGCTCCAAGGAGCATGCCAAAAACATCACCTCCAAGTGGGTGGCCCACCATAGCCACCACAATAAACATGGCTGCTCTAAAAGTAGCTAGACACCACAACCACCATGCAGATGGTCCACCAACCACTGGAGTGCATCGACACAAGGAGATTTACCAGCAGAGATATAGAAAAGAAGAGGATGTCTCTCTCCATAAAGCCCATTTCAGAGTGACAGAAGCAGCATCTGCTTTATGATAGTATTGGGGAACCTGATCACACCTCTCAGCATTGGACAGATCTAGGCAACAAATTAACAGAGTAACCATTATTCTTTCAAGAGGAGAAAAGAAATTTAGGGTAATTAGAGGGGGGAGGGGGGATAGGGAAAGATTGGACAAGGGGCATAAAGAATAATTACGATTTGTAACAATATATATGCTAGTAATATTGATTTGATCAACATATCTCAATGTTGAACCCCCAAAAGAGGTATAAGCAATTTTGAGTCAATAAATAAAATAAATTAAGAAAAAATAAAGAGTGCCATGTTGTAACACCAAGGTTAAGGGTTCAGATTCCCATACAGGAAAAAAGAAAAGAAACAGCCACCAGGAAAAAACAAAAAACGAAAAACAAAAAAACACCCACCAACAACAATAAATATGAGGATGACCACTATCACTCCTTCTGTTCCCTCTACACATTTTGTAATCAATGGGCAGAATATATTGAATTAAAAGACACTGCACAGAATAGAAAAACCAGAAATAAACCCATATACTCACAGCCTTCTGATCTTTGACAAAGGCGCTAATAACATACATTGGTGAAAGTACAGCCTCTTCAATGAACGGTGCTGGGAAAACTGGATATCCATGTGTAGAAAAACAAAACTAGACCCCTAACTCTTATCATACAAAAAAAATCAACTCAAAATAGATTAAAGACTTAAATGTAAGGCCTAAAACAATAAAACATCTAGAAGAAAATGCAGGGAAAACACTCCAGGCCACAGGACTAGGCAAAGATTTTATGAATAAGACTCCAAAAGCACAGGCAACAAAAGCAAATATGAACAAATGAGATTTTATCAAACTAAAAATGCCTCAGCACAACAAAGGAAACAACAGAGCAAAGAGACAACCTATAGAATAGGAGAAAAAATTTGGAAAATACACATCCAACAAGGAGCTAATATCCAGAATATACAAGGAACTCAAACAACTCAATAGCAAAAAAACAATTAACATAATGAAAAAATTGGCAAGGGAGCTGAACAGACATTTCTCAAAACAAGACATACAAATGGCCAATAGGTACATGAAAAAATGCTGAACATCACTAATCATCAGGGTAATACAAATCAAAACCACACTAAGATATCATTTCACCCCAGTTAGACTGGCTATTATCAAAAATACAGAAAAAAACAAATGCTGGTGAGGATGCAGTGAGGTATAAGCAATTTTGAGTCAATAAATAAAATAAATTAAGAAAAAATAAAGAGTGCCATGTTGTAACACCAAGGTTAAGGGTTCAGATTCCCATACAGGAAAAAAGAAAAGAAACAGCCACCAGGAAAAAACAAAAAACGAAAAACAAAAAAACACCCACCAACAACAATAAATATGAGGATGACCACTATCACTCCTTCTGTTCCCTCTACACATTTTGTAATCAATGGGCAGAATATATTGAATTAAAAGACACTGCACAGAATAGAAAAACCAGAAATAAACCCATATACTCACAGCCTTCTGATCTTTGACAAAGGCGCTAATAACATACATTGGTGAAAGTACAGCCTCTTCAATGAACGGTGCTGGGAAAACTGGATATCCATGTGTAGAAAAACAAAACTAGACCCCTAACTCTTATCATACAAAAAAAATCAACTCAAAATAGATTAAAGACTTAAATGTAAGGCCTAAAACAATAAAACATCTAGAAGAAAATGCAGGGAAAACACTCCAGGCCACAGGACTAGGCAAAGATTTTATGAATAAGACTCCAAAAGCACAGGCAACAAAAGCAAATATGAACAAATGAGATTTTATCAAACTAAAAATGCCTCAGCACAACAAAGGAAACAACAGAGCAAAGAGACAACCTATAGAATAGGAGAAAAAATTTGGAAAATACACATCCAACAAGGAGCTAATATCCAGAATATACAAGGAACTCAAACAACTCAATAGCAAAAAAACAATTAACATAATGAAAAAATTGGCAAGGGAGCTGAACAGACATTTCTCAAAACAAGACATACAAATGGCCAATAGGTACATGAAAAAATGCTGAACATCACTAATCATCAGGGTAATACAAATCAAAACCACACTAAGATATCATTTCACCCCAGTTAGACTGGCTATTATCAAAAATACAGAAAAAAACAAATGCTGGTGAGGATGCAGTGAAAGGGGAACTCTTATATGTTGTTGATGAGACTGTTTTGCAAACAACTACAGATAGAACTACCATATGAAACAGCAATCCCACTACTGGGTATACACCCAAAGGAACGGACAGCATCATGTCAAACGGATATCTGCACTTCCATGTTTATCACATCTCTTTGCAATAGCCAATATTTAGAACCAACCTAAATGTCCATCAACAGATGATTGGATAAGGAAAATGTAGTACCTATACACAATGGAATACTACTCAGCCATAAAAAAGAATGAAGTTCTGCCATTTGCAGCAACACAGATGAGCTTGGAGAAAATTATGTTTAGTGAAATAAGCCAGACACAGAAAGAGAAATACTGCACATTCTCACTCATATGTGGGAGCTAAAAAACAAAACAAAAAAACCAAATAATAACAATAATAAGTTGAACTGTCAAAAGGAAAGAGCAGAACTGTGGTTACTAGTGGCAGGAAAGGGGAGTGGGGTAAGAGAGAGAGTGAGAAACTAGTTAATGGACACAAAATTAGAGCTAGATAGGAAAAATAAGTCCTATTGGTGTACAGTCAACCTAGGAATCTGTAATTAACAATAATTTACTGCATATTATCTCTCTTTTTTTTAAAGATGACCAGTAAGGGGATCTTAACCCTTGACTTGGTGTTGTCAGCATCATGCTCTCCCAAATGAGATAACCGGCCATCCCTATATAGGGATCCGAACCCACGGCCTTGTTGTTATCAGCACCACACTCTCGCAAGTGAAAATATTTACTGCATATTATCAAATGACTAGAAGAGAGATCAAATGTTCACATCACAAAGAAATGATTAAGTTTTGCAATAATGAATATACTAATTACCCTGATTAGATCATGACACATTATATACATGTATTGAAATATAACTCCCCATAAATATGTACAATGGATATGTTTCAATAAAAAAATTTTTTTAAAGACAGTGCTTTACTAGCCCATTAATCACGTTTTAATGCAATTATTTTTAATTCTAAAAAAAGAGCTTTTTACATTGCTATTTATAATTCAATTAATTTTCATTCCCCCGACAGGGTACAATGAATAGCTAAGTTAAATAAAAATCATTTTGACATAAAAAAAATCAAAAGAATTAGTAGTATGGAAATGTGAAGAATTGTGATCACTTGGTGGTCTATTAATAAAATTTGTTTAAGTTTAAAAAAATGTTTAATTTAAAAAATAAAAGATAGGTACACAATAGCAATGAAAACCTATGTTATACCTAGGAAAAAACCTAACAAAAGATGTTGAAGATGTGGAGAAAATTATAAAATTGTATTGACAGTAAAGAAGACCAAAATAAATGGAGAGACACATCATGTTCATGAATAGGAGGATCCAATATTATAAACATGCCAACAGAACTGTTAATGTTTGATTTCTTAAACTGAATGATGAGCAATGTGGTCTTCATTTTATTAAAACTCATTGCTATAGATTAAATATTTGTGTCTTCCCCCAAATTTATATGTTGACCCCTCCCACATGGTGATGGTATTAGGATTTGGGGCCTTTGGGAGGTGATTAGGTCATGACAGTGGATCCCTCCTGAAAGGGATTAGTGCCTTTTATAAAAGAGATTTCAGAGAGCTAGCTTGTCCTTTCCACACAGCAAAAAGATGCTGTCTCTGAACCAGAAAGCAGACTCTCATCAGACAGCAAATCTGCCAGTGCCTGGACCTTGGACTTCTCAGCCTCCAGAACCATGAGAAATAAATTTCTGTTTGTAAGCCATCCAATTTCTGATATTGTGTTATAGCAGCCTGAACAGATTAAGACATATACACATTCTTTAGTATGTTTCACAGAAATTTTTAAAGTCAAGATAACTTTTTAAGAAAATTTAAACGGAATATTCTTAGAGTTTAAAAAAAAAATCAAAGAAGAATCTTACAAGTGTATCACATGTTTAGCAAAAAAAAATATTCACACACACAAACACACACATACATACATGCATGCATACACATACAACACTCAGTGACAGCAGAGGAACTGAAATAAAATCAGAAGGTACAATGACAAAAATGTTAGTGTCCAACTGAAGACCTGGGTTGATAACTGAGACGATAAATAGGGGTATGGACTTTGGGTGGAATTTCACCTAAATCCAAGGACGACTGAGTGGGCTGTAGCAGAGACAGTGCCTTTTGTATTGGACAAATGGCGAGCTGCATGGTAACACTGCACCCCTCTGCAGTCAGATGATGTCTCCCTTTGGCAGGCTGACAGTGTAGGGCTCAGTGGGAAAACATGAAGCCTAACTTCAATAATGGTGGCACATGAAGCACGGTGATTCTGACTCAGTTGTAAGATAACTGCAAAATTAGAATACATTCCATCCTTAAATCTACCTTAAAAGTTTACTTTTTCTTTTAATCCAGCAATTGATTCTTTCTGTAAAGTGTCTTGTGATTCAGTGAATTAGACTATATAAAAATAAAACACACGGCCTTATATAAAGTTTTACTGTTTCTCTGCTATAACATCAAATGTGCTTGATATTCTCTAGGCCTAATCTGTATATCTTTAGACTCACTGAGCAGTTTTCACCTTATGAAGAATTCAATAAAATGGGATTAAAAGAGACAAAGATTGCTGTCAGATATAAATCGCTTTTTATCTTTCCTCTGAGCCTAGGCCTTTGGCAAAAGATTCGTTTGGAAATGCAAAATGTATCCCACCAACAAAGTCTGCTTAGCTCATACAGTAGTTAGATCAGTCAGCATTTACAAACTGGAATAACTCATCTCCATAAGATACATATTAAAAGGTCTTCACAACTACTATTTCCTTATATTCACATAATTGGTGAGAAAAATCACAGTGTTTTCAGGACTCAGAAGAATGGAAAACAGTTTGATTGGGGTAATATATAACTCTTGAATGACCTAAAATTTCATAAGAAGACAATTGCCTGAATATGATGGCCAATATGGATAAAAGATTTCCAGCCTTCACAGGGAAATTGTCTCATCTTGCATGGAATATACTGACAAAAATATGCTTGTTCCATATCAGATCTAAATGTTCAGGATTCTTTTAGCATGAATACAAACATAGGGAAACCAAGTTCTGTCCAATGTTAGTATAGGGATATATTCAAGCTTGGCTTTGATTGCAGCTATCTGTTATCAGCCTTTGAAAGGGTGTTGAGAGCCTAGGGTCTGCATCAGGGTCAATTCTGGCATCTATGAATGTATTCATAATTAGTGATCATGTGATCACACAGGTTTCCATCATATCTAATCAGCATCATAACCACAGTAATATGAACAAAGTATGCCATTTGGATTTAGTGTTAATATCTGCCTTGGACTGAGTGTTTCCCCAAAACTTGACCCCCACTGTGACAGTGTTAAGAGGGTGGGAAATCCTATTATGGTAACTGAAAGTTGGGGCCTTGAAGAGGTGATTAGATTGTAGGAGCATTCTGTAGTGAATAGACTCATATGGTAGTCAGAAGTGTGGTTCCGAGGGCTTTAAAAAAAGAGCACATGAGAGGTTAGTCTCTCTCTGCTCCACCATTTTCTGCCATATAAGATTCCTGCATTGCTGTAAAGCCACAACCAAAAACGACCTTCACCAGATATGTTCCCTGAACTTTGGACTTCCCAGCCTCCGAAATTGTAAGCAATAAATTTCATTTTCTTAAAAATTACCCAGTTCTGTGTATTTTGTTATTAGCAATAGAAATGGACTAATACAATATCTAATCATTCACTTTCAAATAGGTCAGTATCCTTGAAGCAACATGGTATGAAAATCTCCTTATGTACTTTTGATTTTAAAATTTTAAAAGTCAGCTGAAGTTTAAATATGTATTTATTATTGCAAGAGTAAAATGCTATAATGATTATATGAATATTAGTCATTTTATGTACAAAATTAATTATTTAAAACAAGAGTGGTCAAATAAATGAAGAGACAGGTAAACAGTGAAAATATTAAGAAAAAATAGATTTGCTAGATATCTTTAGAAAGAACATTATGTTTTTTAACCTGTGCCTACAAAAATTTTTTTAAAAGGCTATTAGAGATTTTTAAATATCACAATTCTAATCTTTATACTATTATTTGGTAAGCTATTATTCATAACCTTAAATAAAAAACCTCTTTTTAATTTTACTTTATTCTATTTAGGCTACGAGGTTCAAAAAACAATTCTATTTGAGGAATCTTCATGTGACATAAGGATAAATTTTAAGGTAGGACATCAACTCTGGCACCTCAAAATTTCATAAGAAGGAAAAACTTCAAAGCAATATAAAGCAATATCTATGACAAATTATCTTAAATTTATTTATTTATTTTTTTTGTCTTTTGTCTTTTTCCGTGTCCGGCAACGGATCGCAACCCTCAGTGTTGCCCCCGTACCGGACCGGGGACCGGCAACGGGATTGCAACCCTCGGTGTTGCTCCCGCGCCTCGCTCAGCCAGTGAGCGGGAACCGGTCTGTATGTGGGATCCGAACCCTCGGGCGGGAGCGCCGCCGCACTTCCCAAGCGGCGCACTTATCCAGTGCGCCACCGGGCTGGCCCCGAAATTATCTTAAATTTAAATGGAATAAATATAAAAACAATGAAGAACACAAGATTAGAGAAATATAAGTTGCCCCCAAATATTTTGCTCCTCCTCAGACTTCAGTTGAAAGTGAATGTCTCCTATCACATATGCACAATACAATGTTCACAGGATCAATTTAGCAGGTGATAATGCTGACAATTCTGGTTCCTACATTATAGGGTCCAAATTTTAAATTCTAACTAGTCTAAATGTAATAAATTATAATGATATTTATATTTGGGATACATTTTTCCAATTTACTCTTGTTTCCCAGGAGTCCACTCTATGTTGGTGATATTTTTGGTCTCAATTTTCCATTTGTCCAAGATGTGTATGTATTTGATGCACTTCTAAAGTGATGTTCTATACTGTGTAGCAAGAAAGGATACTTGCAGATAGAACAAACAAGGAAGCATTTAAGAATTTACTCTTGAACATTCACATTCCTAGGAAATTCAAATTAAATAATCAAATCACATCTCTTTTTCAACTACTATTATGTTTCTGAATGAAAATATTTCATATTTGTTGGTTGTAGGAAGAGACTACATTAAATCTAAAATAATCAGACAAAAGCCACATGAAGGGACCATGTATCTAGTATGTATTATTCAGTAGTTGGTATCTGGTCAGTGAGACAGAGATTATGCATAATGGCCACAAGATATATAATATGGATTTGGAAGAAACTTTCTAGAAGTGTATCATTCATTTTGTTCCATCTGTGCCCAGAGGAGAAATCAGCTAACAGATAAGCTATTTCACTAAATTCTTGGGAAAAGGACTTGCCCAGATGCCAAATGCATTCATGCAGAATTATAAAGGAGGAGAGCAAATTCACAGTGTGTGAGACATTTGTGGTGAAGAGGTCTGAAAACCAAAAGAGAAAGATAATGGCCTGTTTCATTAGCATTCCATGTTCTCAGAACTAGGTAGCATCAATTTCATTTAAAATGCATGTGCTCACCTCACACTAATAGGATGTACCAATTCTACCTCCTCAGATACCCTTTCTAATCATAGTCCATAGGGCTGTCATCTAAAGTAAAATGTAATCTCCAAGTGAAAAATAAAAAACGATGGAAAAAGTATTTTCCTCACTCAAGTGAAATCTGGTTTTATGATGCTCTTACTCAAGAGGCATCTGTTAGCATATCTGGACTTAAATGTTCAGATATGCACTTTGTGCCAAGAAAATGCTTCCAGTATAACAGATCCTGACAAAAAGTCTGCTTTAGTAAAACAGCTTTGAGGTTCACAGTTTAATTGTCTGGAGCCAGATCATGTTGTCGGTAACTAGGGTCTGTCTTCTATTTGACTTGTAAAATAACAGCAGCATCAGCTGTCCAACATCATGGGCTGTTTTGTTTTCCTTTGTTTTGTTTTTTTTAAAAAAAAAGAAAAAGAAAGATGGTATAACTTAGTAACTTTTAGGTGCTAAGCTACAAGCTGTTAGGATTACAGTCTACTTAGACTTTTATAATGATTTGGTTTACAGCTTCAAGTTTTTCACTGAGGAGGAGGAACAAAAAAGCTTTGGAATAGAGTGCTACTTGTGTATTTTCTGCACATGGTGTTTTAGCTTTTCCTATCTCTTCACTGTATTACCAGAGTTCATGCTGACTGAAAGAAAACATATCAGCTAAATTCAGTGCATTTATAGATTCAATATGGTCCTTTTCAAATGAAGTGTGTTAAAAATGGCAGTGTCCATCAGTCCTTTGGCCAGTAGATCTTTGTGTATGTACAAAAACACCTATTCTGTTTCTAACCTTGAAATGACTCTGTTTCTAATAAATACTAATACCAAAAACCTGAGGATCATCTAAACTGGAACTTAAAGTTAAACCTTCATGACTTCTGAAATATTAAAATGTCATCATAAAGCTACATTTTAAAAGGGGTTAATAAATTGTGTTTTATGATGCATTGTCTTATCCTTCCCTCAAGAAAAAAATCTGAGTTGTGTTAGACCGCAGGTTTTATACCCGTAAAGGAGCTTTTTAAACAAAGGGAAAAAAATGACAGTAGCAAAATAAAAATTTATTTTTAGGACTATGTCACATACCAAACTTTCCATTCGATCTTTTAACTGTCTTTAACTGGCAGGAAATCTGTGATAATTTATAGCATAGAAATTAATTAATAAGCTGAGGATTTAATAAAGAATCTTTTAAACTTATTTTCACCACATCGTAAGGACATATACCTATAGCCAAATTTCTTTCTACTTGCCCTTGCTGGGAAAGTTTCATTTCCTTTAACTCAACACATAAAATCTGCACCTTTGTCTGCCAGAGAAATATGCTCAAGACGTGGTCTGTTTCATGGCTTGATACACCACAATAAATTGTTAATGATACATTACTGCACCAAAAAACAAGCAAATGTAATGCCATGTTCTTTGTACATTTTAAATAGAGCCGGGAAATTTAAAAATACTCTCCCCTTAACCCTTCAACATCAATATCACCACTGATAAACATGTATGAAATACCCACACTACATATACTGCCCCAAGTTGGATGTCGTTGGGTGTACACATTCATTCACAACTGACTGTTCTTTAGAGTGACTTCACAGTATACAAAGATTTTGTGGAAAATATGCTATAATTATTCACCATCTTTTTCAAGAGGCAATCACTCAAAGGCACAAATATCCAAATTGATTATTATCAGGTGACATGATAAAGAAATGCCACAAAGAATCAAGAAGACTAACTCACCTGAAAAAGTAAAATATTAAATAAAAAATTTAAATGCCTTAATTTGGTAAATAATTGCTTTAAAATCCTAGGAACTATGAATATTAAGGTATACCAGCATGGTACATTGTATAGGTTATATTTTCTGACTTCTGATGCCTCAAGCTGCATGTCGGTGATTTATGATTTATATTGTCAGTCAAAGCTCTTAATAAAAATATAGCTTCATGTCATGCAGCTGGGAATAGAATTTTTTCCTATCTCTCTCTGTAGAGTCCCACATACATATTGAATATATTCCAGTAGTAATTATGAAATATGAGGTTACAGGGCCATCATTGATTGTCATCATATGTCACTCAAACTTCTTTCTGATGGTACAATGAAGAGAATGGAAACACCTCTCTGCTAGTGCCGTCACATATTTCAGAGTGTGCTGGGATACAAGAATACAGAAGGCTTTCACTTCTTGAGATGTAGTGACACTTCCAGAGATTTTCACAGTACAGATGGATCCAGGCTCTTTGGACCTGGCAAACCTAGCCTTCTTGTACAGGCTTGCTTCATGGCCAAAAAAGAGTGATTTCCAAAGTGTGTGTCGGGGGGGTGCACACTTTCCGGGGGTTTGTAAGATTCTAATTCATTGGTTACAAAAAGAAAACACTAGAATTTCTATGACTATTACTTTTATTGAATACTTTTAAAATGTCTGTGTTTTTGTCTGTTTTATTACATAATAGCACAGGAGTACATGTATATAATTTATAATTGAGTAAATATACTTATATCACTGGAGCGCCCCCCACTGAAAAATCTTTTTCATAACAGCTTTAGTAAGATGTAATTTACATACCAAACAATTCGCCCACTTAGAGTATACAGTATTCAATGGTTTATAGTATATTCACAGAGCTGTACACTATAACCACAATTTCAGAACATTTTTACCACCTCAGAAAATAACCACCTCCTACTCCCCCACCTCTAAGCAACCACTGATCTACTTTCTGTCTCTATAGATTTACCTATTCTGGACATTTCATGTAAATGGAATCATAATGTGTGATCTTTTGTGACTGACTTCTCTCACTTAGCATAATGCTTTCAAGGTTTATCTATGTTGTAGCATGTATCAGTACTTCATTCCTTTTAATGGACAAATAATATTTAATTGTATAGCTATACCACATGTTTTTTATATATTCATCAGTTGATGGACATTTGGGTTGTTTCCACCTTTTGGTTATTATGGATAACGTTGCTATAAACATTCTTGTTCAAATTTTTATGTGGACATATGCCTTCATTTCTCTTGAATATATACCTAAAGGTGGAATTGCTGGGTCAAATGGAAACTCTATATTTAACTTTCTGAGGACCTGTAAAACTGTTTCTAAATTATCTGTACCATTTTTACGTTCCTACCAGCAGTTTATGAGGATGCAATTTCTTCATATCTTTTTCAACACTTGTTGTTATCAGACTTTTGATTCTAGCCATCTGCTGTGGATTGAATGTTCCCCCCAAACTCACTGAAGCTTAAATTGTGTCCCCCAAAGTTCCAGATATTGGAATCTTGGTCCCCACTGTGACTGCTGAGGGTGAGAAATCCTATTATGGTAATTGAAAGGTGGAGCCTTGAAGAGGTGATTAGACTGTAGGACCATGCCATAGTGAATGGATTAATAACAGTGAACAGGAGTGTAGTTCTGAGGGCTTTAAAAGAAGAGCACATGAGAGGTTAATCTCTCTCTGCTCTGCCATATTTCTGCCATGTGAGAGCGCTACATTGCTATAAAGCCAACACCAAACAAGACCCTCACCAGATGTGTTCCCTGGACTTCGGACTTCCCAGCCTCTGAAACTGTAAACAATAAATTTTGTTTTCTAACAAATTGCCCAGTTCCAGGCATTTTGTTATAAGCAACAGAAATGTACTAATACACCATCCTACTGGTATCTATCTCACTCTATACAGTTTTGATCTGCATTTCCCTGATGACTAATGATGTTGATCATCTCTTTATGTGCAAAACTTTTTTACTAATGGGTACAAGATCAAAAAAGTGAGACCACTGGTATAAAGTTCTCTGACAATTTCACGGGCAATTATCCAATGAACCCCAGAGAGCATTCTGAGTAAACAATAATAGCTCCTGTTTAAGATATCCTCGTGGGCAAGAAAAAAGGAACATCCATAGGTGACATTTAAATCAAAACAAAAGGCATGGGAAAGCAATGGGAGGATCAAAGATCGACCAGATTAGATGCCAAGACACTACCCACTTATAAATCAAGGACATTATACAAGTCTGAGGAACATTCACAGAATCCCCTACACTGTCACGACTGCTTAAACTGATGCATGGCTCCACTCTCATTATAAAGAGGTCTTCAGTCACTTCCTTGGCATACCAACTGCAATCCATATATGGCAACCTTAGTGATAACTCTGAAGGACGTACTCTACAAGGACCAAGCTATTGGAGGCCAGTGCCTGTGTCTGTGCAAACAGCTCTCCTTGATACAGAACAGAAAGAACTACATAGAAATTTGTAATATAGCAAAATATAAGCAATTTAAAGAACAGCCTTCCTTTTTTTTTTTTGCCAAAATTCTGTCTACTTCTACATTTTGGTATTATGAGACAACAGTTAAAGTTAACACCTTTACTTAGCAAAATTACTTTTGGAAATTGTACAGGTCTGTGAAATCCAGAAATCTGGGAACTCCTGCTTCAGCACATGCCTTCCACTCCAAAAAGTACCTATGGTCTCCCTAATTTCCGCTATGATTCCTGCTTGTTCCTGTTGTTTTCCTAACCCTGAAATATCAAGTCTTCAAATACTACCCTTTGGCAGGGAGGAGCAGAGGCACTCTAGCCAGTACAGGAATCTGAACCCTTGACCTTAGTGTTTTAACACCATGCTCTAACCAACTGAATTAACACGCCAGCCCCAAATCCTACCCATTTTTAAAGACTCAATCTCTTATTCATTCAGTCAGTTTACTCAAATATTTACTGAGCATCTAAGTGGAAGACACCATGCTGGGGTGAAGGAATTAGAGGGAGGAGTGTGTGCCAAGATGACCAGTTCGTGAACACTATGCTCAAGGGGCTTACATACTATAACATACTGTCAACTCTCCAGTGATAGACTGGTAACAATTTCTGAATCCATATCTGTCAATGGAATGAAGAAGAGCCAGACTACTTAAGTTCAGAGCTGCTTTAGAAAATCTAGCACATTTAGGTCACAGTACCTAATACACAATCCACAGTCTCTCAGACAGGGCTTTTTGGATAAGTCACAGATTTAAATAAAAAAGAGGGCAATAATAAAGGTATGTAACTTAAGTCAGATCAAGGTAGCAGAGTTTCCTACCTCCCTGAATCTAAGAACTAATGTCAACAAATCTTCTGATTATTTTACCAAGAGAGAAAATGCTCTAATGATTAATTCTTTTTTAACTAATCTTTTTTATACCCCTAACACCAGAGTGGTTGTTTCTGAATAAAAAGTTGCTTATTTCTCTTTTTTTCACAGCCTTTCTCTCTCTAATCCTCACCCTGCTGAATTTAATTGCCTTGGCAATGCCAAAACAATGTCTGATCCTAATAGGTCAGCATTGATCGCTCTAAACCAATTGGTTCCTTCATTAGCAAGAAAATGAAGTAAAGAGAAAAGGCAGGTGGCTCTCAAACAGGCAGCTGGGCTTTTGCTCCTCTTACTGTGCATCTCTCTCATTAAACAGGAGCTGATCGATTGGCAACTTGCTCAAAATCCACAAAAACTATTCATCACTTTTGAAATGAACCTTTTTAACAGGCCACTCAACACTAGATTTGGATACTCAGTCTGTTTGTGGGACCCATCACATTTTTCCCAGACAGATCTCTCTGAAGATCATAAGGAGAAAAACGAGGACACATCATCCAAACAACTACTTCCTGGCAGAGCACCAAGTAAAGCCTGGAGTGGCTAATCCCTGCTATGAATTTTTGGAGCAAAGGCTTCCTAGGAGAAGGGTCCTTCTCCCAGAGTCTAGATTTTATGGTGTGGCAAAGGGACGTAGGGTGAGGAACTAGTCCTGGTGATACCAGTAAGAAGAAAGTAGGAATCTAAAAATTACCAGTCATCACCAAAGGAAAGAAGAGGAAAACAGTCAAAGAGAAAAAAAAGAATGTGAAAAAAAAAGAGAGATAGAGAAAAGAAAACACACACTGGAACGGCACAATACACTCAGACTTCACTACTTTGGTTGGTTGGGAAATAAATTAAGGAAGAGAGAAGAGTAAGAGTTTTGTCAGATGGTCTAGTGAACTACCTCTCTGCCAGAATGGATGAGTCACTCATTCCTGGGGCAATGTGACACCACCAGAGACACAGCAAACTCCCTTTCAAGCTAAGCAAGACAGCCTAGGAAAGGGGTTATTACCCAATCTGGATTGATCATCTACCACGTGCCAAAGACCACATTAGGCACTTTTGATGTCTTACTGAGCCTGTGATGACAGTCTTATGAAAGGGCCAATCTTATCCTCATTTTATATATTAAAAAAGTAAGATTCACAGCTATAAAGCAACTTGTCCAATGACACATATCCAGAAAGAAGTGGCAGTCAGAATTTGAATGTAGTTCTGGTTAATTCCAAAGCCCATGCTCTTTTAATGAACCTACAGGAAAAAATTTGAAAACAAAAAAGCTTAAATCAAATATAGAGTGAATTTACTGAGTATGAAAATAAAGAAAAATATAAAATAAGAGAATGATTTTTAAAGAGAATGAAAATAGTAGGAGGAATGTGTAGCCACATTTAAGGTTACTGCTTTCATGCCAGAGGGTTCTCGGTAATTGACCCCCGGCTCTTCACATCCTGAGGGGAGAAGGCAAGGCCAACATTAGTGATATGTCTGGCATTAAAAGTAATCAAGGCCACAGCTGGTAAATCTCCTCCTAAATTTCAAATCCAGACACAGAAACAACTTATTCAACTTACATGTTAAGTAAGTTAACTCCTTGTGTTAACGGTATCAAGACCTAAGAAAAACTGCTCACTTCTCATACAGTCTGAAGCCTCACCATAGTTACTCAGTAAAAGACACTTATCAATATGTTGAATTTATTCACCAATTATTCACATAACACCTTCCACGTTCAAGGGACATACTTAAACCTGAATGAACACTGCAAGGGTGATTAAATCCTCTCATGGCAGATACAGATTATTTGAAATCTTACTACAATGTTGACTTATGGGAGAATGTCAGCAATATTTGACAATAAGAAACAATCAAGAGGTAAATTTTTGTAAACAATCAGATTTACCAGTAATGACAGACCCATCAAGATGTTGAGCCTCTTGAAATCCTTATTCCATTAAAAAGAATAGGGACAAAGAGAAGGAAGGAGAAATGGATATTTATTAGGGGCCTATTGTCTGCTAGACACCATGTAACACCCTGGGGATACATAAATAAAAAGACCAGGGCACTGTTCTCAAGTAGTTCAGAATCTAGATGAAAAAGACAAAATATCTGATCAATCATACATCCATCCTTTCACCCATCCCTTCCTTCATCTTTCCAACCAGCAACTATTTACTGAGAAACTGCTGCCAAGTACTGTGCTTAGTACTGGGTATACAACAATGAACCAGAAAGATGTGGTATCTGCCCTCAAGAACTAAGAATCTAGTGGGGAAGAGAGCCCAGGAAACAGGCAACTGTTAGAAAACATGATACGTGGAGACTCAAGATGGCGACGGGTCTGGAGCGGCCGTGCCAGGAGACAGCGCAACCCTAAGAAGTGTACGCTGTGATACCAGAGTACTATATGCATTTCCAAGAGCAACAAAAAACAAATAAATCTTTGAACAACTAACCTACAATGACGAAAAAGCAACTACAGATTTGAGGTTTTTGGGCCGTCACAAAAGAAGATTCCTGAGAGCGCCCAAGCCGCACTGCGGGATCGAGCGAGCAGCCCGAGACAACAAAAGCCAAGTAAGTCAGCAGAGACGACACAGAAACGGAGTGGAAGGTGCCGGACCGGCCCAACTCTGTGAGCTCTGTGAGTCACCCCCAGTCCAGCCCCACTTGCGGGGCAAAGCCCGTCTGGCTTCCACCCGCCTGGCTCCCACCCGCCTGGCTCATGCCTACCACACCAGGCTAGGCCACAGCAACAGCACTGCCTCCATTTTCTCGGGTGGGGGCAGAGACAGCCCCTTGGCTTGGCGTGGCTCCTCACTGAGGCGGGCCACTTGCGTACCTCGACGTGGGGCCCCCCGGGGCCTGTGGACCGGCCTACAATCCCACTCCCGCCATGGATCTCTGACGGGGCTGGTGGCGGGGGGAGCCCCCGGCCAGCGTCGGGAGGGCTGGGAAGTGGAGCCCGCCCAAACTGTCACTCCACCACACCCTGGGCTTCGGCCCCAGGTAAACTCCCTGTTTCCGGGAGGCAGATACCATCTCCGTGGCCCTCAGTTCGGAAGAACCCCAAACTGACTTCTGGCTGGGAGAGGGGAGTCCGGGGCACTCTGAAGCTGGATTGAAGTTGCCGGAGAGCACTCCCGGAGGGCGTCTGGGTCGACCCGTGCTGGGGGGATTCAAAGAGGAACTGTGTGCTGTGGGTCACTCCCCCGAGGAGCTCACACCCATGAGTTGGAGATAACTTTACTACACAGATAGCCCCAGCACCAGGAGGAAAGTGAGAGATCCAGAGGAGGCCTTATCCAGGGCAACAAAAGCACTCAAAGTGTCTCCACAAGACAATTGAAACTCCCCCTGGGCAGGGCGGGGCAGGGCACAGCTTTGATGACCGAGCTGATACAGGAGGATTGTAGAAGACACGCCTCAGCCCTGTACTGAGCACACAGAGTGGGGAGGGGTCCGGCAAAAAGAGGCGGAGTCTCGGGAAGAAAAAAAAAATTACACACCCTGCAGGCCCCCTTTGCAAGGCTCAAAAGCCCCACCTAGTGCACACAGAGTGGGAAAACGCCCAGATAGCGAGGTGCAGAACACACATACATTGTGGGACCGGCAGAGTGGAAACGAGCAGCGTAGTAGAGTTATAGCTGACCAGAGTGGAGGCACCCCGCAGAGGTCCAAGACCCGAGTGAAATTCCCTGCCAAAATGAACAAACATCCAAAAAGAGATACCAGAAATGCAAAAAACCAAGAAAGTACACCACCAAAAGTTAATAAATCCCAAACTCTAGATCCTATACAACAAGAAGCCCTTGAAATAAATGACAAGGAATTTCGAGTGATAATCCTAAAGAAACTGAGTGAGATACAAGAAAATACAGCTAGACAGCATGATGAAACCAGGAAAAATATACAGGACCTGAAAAATGAAATGTACAAGGAAATCACTGTCATAAAAAAAAATGTAGCAGAACTTGCCGAACTGAGGAAGTTATTCAGCGAAATAAAAAACACAATGGAGAGTTTAACCAGCAGGATAAC
>NW_007727263.1:154139-179674 GCF_000696425.1 Galeopterus variegatus
AGCTATAAAAACGAATGAAATACTGCCATTTGCAACAACATGTATGGACCTTGAAAGAATAATATTAAGTGAAACAAGTCAGGCAGTGAAAAAGAAATATCACATGTTTTCATTTATAGGAGGGAGCTAAAGGTGAATGAATCAATTCACACACACACACACACACACACACACACACAGGAAAATGCAAATCAAAACCACATTGAGGTATCATCTCACCCCAGTTAGACTGGGTATTGTCAAAAAGACAGAATAAGAAATGCTGGCATGGATGTGGAGGAAAGGGAGCTCTTCTATGCTATTGGTGGGACTGTAAATCAATACAGCCATTATGGAAGACATTTTGGAGATTCCTCAACAAACTACAGATAGAATCAACATATGATCCAGCAATCCCACTTCTGGGTATATATCCAAAGCAATGGAAATCATCATGTCAAAGGGATACCTGTACTCCTATGTTCATTGCAATTCTATTTACAATAGCCAGGCTATGGATTCAAAGTAAATGTCCATCGATGGGGGGGGGAAGATATAACAACCACAACTTTTTTTTTTGAAGTTCTTACAACAAGAAAATGGACGGGACACACCTGGGTGGGAGGGGGAGAGGGAGGAGGGAGGGAGGTTTCGGTGATGGGACACAATAACTAACTGCATTGTATATTGACAAAATAAAAATAATAAAAATAAATAAATAAAAAAATAAAAATGAAAGAAGGAAGGAAGGAGAGAAATTGGCTAATAGACACAAAGAATGATTATGTATTGTAATGATGAATAAGAAAAAAAAAAATGAAAGTCTGGTTTTATCCAAAAAAAAAAAAAAAAGAAAGAAAAAAAAAGAAGGGGGGCTTTGGGGGAGGTGATTAGGTTGTAAGGAGGAGTCTTCATAAAGGGGATTAGTGCCTTTATAAAAGTGGCCCAAGGGAGCTTGTGTGCCCCTTCCCCCATGTGATGCTACTGTCAGAATTTACCTGTGAATCAGTAAATGGGCCCTCACCAGACACCAAATCAGCCAGCACCTTGATCTTGGACTTCTCAGCCTCCAGAATTGTGAGAAATAAATCTTAGTTCTTTATAAGCAACCCAGTCTATGGTGTGTTATAGCAGACCAAACAAACTAAGAGACCTGAAGACATACGACCCGACTAAGCTACTCTCAAATTCCTAACCCACAGAAACTGAGATAATAAATGCTTAGTGTCGTTTTAATGCACTATGTTTGGGGTAATTTGTTACACAACAAGAGATAACTAGTACACACAGCATTCAAGATAGGAGGGAGGTGGTTGAGATAAAAAGCTAGAAAGGTATGCAGGGACAGATCAAGTAAAAGTCTGAACAAAAGGAATGTTGGACTTTACCCTGAAAACCATGGGGAGTACTGGAATTTTGAAATACGGGAATGACAGAGTCAGGTCTGCATTTAGCAAGAACATCTGGCTACAGTATGAAAAATGGACTGGAGACAGACAAAACCACAAGTCAAAAAGCTCTATCAGTGCATTGGATGCTAACCTACCATATCTCTGGGATTCTCTCAGCTTCTCAACTTTTTCTTTAATCTATACAGAGCTTCTCTTCCATTTGCAGACTTGGATAAAATGTCATACTGCTTCCTGAACAGGTGTCAAGGGGTTGGAAGAAGTCAACAGGAAACAGAAGACGAAAGGGAGCCATGTCTGCTGAACAACCTGCTGTGAGTCTTTAGTGGTAGTTAGGTGGTGGCCAGCATGGTAAGGCTCTAGAGCACAGTTTTCCTTGCTTGATTTCCCTTTATCCTTTACCCTCACCATTCTGGGCTGGAACCTACCAAAGAAAACATCAGCACTTTAATCCTTGCTTCAGGCTCTACATTCTATAGTTACAATGTCAAATATAGTAGTCACTAACCACAGTTTCTTATTTAGAGGTAGAAATGTGGCTAATTCAAATTGATAAGTGCTGTAAGTATAAAATACACACAGGATTTTAAAGACTTTATTATTAAAGAAAGAATTCAAAATATATCATTAATAATTTTTTATATTGATTACATGTTGAATTGATCATATTTTGAATGTATTCATTTAAATAAAATATATTATTAAAACTGATTTTGCTTGTTTCTTTTTACCTTTTTTTATATGGCTACTAGAAAATTTTAAATAATATACATCTATTGAACAGTACTATTCTAGAGGACCTGGAATAAGACAGTACATAATTTAAGCAAGAAAAGGGTAACTAATTGTTTCAATGGAGATGTAGAAAAGAGGATAGACTGTAAAGGAATTTAAGGACAAAGAATTGCCAAATTGAAATGGCTGGCTGTGGAAGAGGGAGGAATGAAAGATGACACCCAGCTTTGTGGAAGGGGCACCAGTCACTGAGATGAGAACACAGGGAGAGGAGCATGTTGGACACTAGCTGGAGGCATTCTGTTGTGAATTCCAGGTGCTTACGTGTCACTCTAGTGAAGCTATGTGGTGGTCATATTTCACTGTGCCATCTGCAAGCACAGGAGAGAGAACTAGGCAGGAGATGATGACCTGTTATTAACTGATGCCATGTTAGCTCATGAGATTGCTCATGGAGAGCGTGCAGAGTGAGGAAAACAGAGGGCAGAAACAAACACATTAAGGATATCATTCTAGATTATGATAGTTGTTATACAGAAATTACAGCAGAATCACAATATGGTGAGTGATGGCATAGGGTTTGGTGGCTATTTAATTCTGGGGATAACTGACATGGGAGCAAGGAAGTACTCTGCACAAATAAAGAGGAGAAAGAATATTCTGTGTAGAAGAAATATCAAGTGCAAATGCAGATAGCTGTAAACAGCCTGACAAGTTCATGGAAGGGACAGGAGTCTGGTACTATTGGAATACAGAGTATGAGGAATAAAATAGGAGAAAACGCATGGGCACACAGTAGGCAGATCATGAAGGGCTTTGTATTTTTAAGCTACGGATCTTGGATTTTATGTCAGAGACAAAGAGGAGTGCAGAGAAGTTTCAAGTAGAATTATATCATTTGATCTTTACAGTGTTCTTCAAGGTACATGTTCCTTACTCCAAGGAACCCCCATCTACTTGGTCCCAACATATCACTGAGTTCCATGAAGCACAATTTGAAAACCATTGGGCTAAATGACTTCTCTAGGCTTTAAAACCTAAACAGTCTATGGTTAAAAAATTAATTTCCTTGGTGAGATAATTATAAAACTGTACTTGTGCCAGTTTTGCAAGTCTCTCTCCTTCCCCATCCTTCCCCCTCATTCACTCTCAGGTAACATATGTATGGCAAGCCCGAACGTTAGGAATACGAGGCCATACCAAGGAACCAATGTTCACTGCGCATATTACATATTCAGGCAAAATACATGGAAAGAAAAAAGTAAATATCCTCTTGAGGGTTGTCACTGATCCACCCAAACTAAAAAGAGACAATAAAAGTTCACAGCCTGCTTATCCAGCAATGGCCTCATCCAGGCCCTTTCACCATCCTCCATCCACCTGCTCTTCAGCTCTTGATAACTCCATTGCCCACTTACCCTCCCTTCATATGCACACAGGTCCAGAAAAGAAGGAAACCCCCAAACAAGTTAGCTATGACAAGGAAGGAGAAGAAAATTAAATTAATGGATGAAATCAAGTTTAATATTATCTGTTTATTTTAACTTTATAAGTCTAAGCACTTACCATTTCTTTCTTAATTTATTCCCATACCCATTTTTTAAAAATTAATTATTTTATTTTACGGCTGGGAGAAGTGACTTGTGGAGTCACATACTCCCTGCTCCTCAATTCAGTGTCTTTTGCCATTACACTACTTTCTGAGTTTTCTAAGATGAAATACATCTCACAACACTAAGATGGAGAAACATCTGTTTCTACTGGGAAAAGTTTCGTTTTTAAAATAAATGGTATTCAGGAATAGCTTTCACCAGTGTTCCTTATGATATAATAGCAGGTCCTCTAGTGGGAAGAATTTGCAAACAATTTGCAAAAACACTGAGAAATGACTGTGTCTCAAAAGCCAAATGAGTTTCTGAACAAAAACTAAATTAAATCCATTGTAAAAAGCTTCCCAATGGACCACATCTAAATCCCACCGACTTCTTAATCTTTTTATAGTTAAATATAATACATCTAATACTATCTAGATTTAGAATATTTAGAATATCTGGAAATAAGGCTCTAAATCTTAAAATTGTCTACAATTTTGAACTACAATTTGAATTAGTTGAACTACAATACTATACACATACAATCACATGAAAGACAACAGTGCATGGAAAGAATGCTGGATTTGGGAGGATGAAGACCTTAGTTTCTGTTATGCTACCTACTCATTGTGTGAACTGTGGCAACTTACTTAACCTTCTGGAGTGCTAGTTTACCTGTTAGTAAAAGGAGGTTACTGCTGAGTAATAAATAATTTTAATTCCCTATGTTGGCTCACCAACCACCTTGATAGGTTTGATTATCAACAGCGGAGACAGAGAGTTGCTCACCCAAGAATATATTCTCTTCTTCCTTAGGAAAACCACCTTGATTTTTTTTTTTTTTAGCTGAGTGCATTAGCTGCCTGGAATAAAAACTACATTCCCAAACTTCCTTGCAGCTAGAAGTAGCCATTTGACTACATTCTGATCTCTTCGCTCTTTCCCTCCTTTCCTGTTACTCTTCCTTTCCATGGCATACCTCTCCACCTGTGTTCCTGACCCCCTCCTGTCCTGTTGCCTCCACCAGTTCCTCCACCAGCTGTCCCATCAGTTATTCCTTCTCTCTAGTATCTTCAATGGCCCTCTCTCCACTAGCTATTTCCTCTAAGCTCAGATCCTTAAACACGCCTGTTTCCAGCAATCATCTCCTCTCTCTCCTTCCCTTTCTTATCAAACTTCTTGAACCCACAATTCATATACTCTCTTTCCACTTCCTTATTTTAGGCTTAGCTTCTCAATCTGTCCTTTTCCCCTTTAATCTACTGAAACTGATCTAAAAGATCACCCAATGTTCTGTTAAAGGCCAAACCCCACAGTCTCTTTTCAGTCTTTGTCCCACTTGACTGCCTTAGAGATATTGAGTGTGATTAACCACCCTTTCTCCTCAAAAGCCTTTTTCCCTCCGCCTTTTGTAATACTCTCCAGGTTCTTTTTTTTTTTTTGTCTTTTTCCGTGTCCGGCAACGGATCGCAACCCTCAGTGTCGCCCCCGTACCGGACCGGGACCGGCAACGGGATCGCAGCCCTCGGTGTTGCTCCCGCGCCTCGCTCAGCCAGTGAGCGGGAACCGGTCTGTATGTGGGATCCGAACCCTCGGCGGGAGCGCCGCCGCGCTTCCCAAGCGGCGCACTTAAGCAGTGCGCCACCGGGCCGGCCCTCTCCAGGTTCTTTTACTGCCTGTCTGACCACTCCTCCTCAGGCTCTTCTGTACCCTCCACCTCTTTTCAGTTACCCCAATGGTCTTTCCCTATGATACCATCCCAGATTCCCTCTTGTCTCAGCAAAAAGTTTTATTGGCTTTCTGATTATAAACGTATTCATGCTCATTGCAAGTACCTTAAAAAAACTGTTTTAAAGCTCCTTCTCTGTCCGAGGTTTAAGCTAGGAATTCTCATGTGCATTATTTATTTAAACTTCACCATAATCCTATGAAATAGACATCTACTCCTTTCTGGAAAGCCCCGTCCCTACTTGAAACCAGGCTAATTCATACCATACTTCAGGCAGGTCACTTTCTTCCCTGACTGCCTTTCCGATCAGGACCTCATGTTACTCTCTCTGATAGCACTCTGTTCTTTTCCACAATACATCACAGCTGGTACTTATACACCGTGTGTTTACTTTATCTGACACATTCAACAGACTTCTTCAACAGTAAGTCCCATGAAGATAGGGATCATATCTGTTTTAGTTATCATTACACTATCAGCAAATCATATTTTTTGAATATGTAAATTAAATAATTTTTAGCAACTGATGAAATTGGCTATGAACCAAGTTGTCTTTCTATTTATTGTACTATATACTCTAAGATTCCAACCTTTATATCATCAACTTCCCTCTACTGTTTCAATGAACCCACCATCTTCTCCCACCTAACTAACCTTCCTTCCAGCCAATACTATCATAATTGATCCAGTCATTAAAGCTAAAAAAGCTCAGTCATCTTTCATTCCCTTTTCTTTTTTCATTCCCTATATGTAATTGGCTTCTTGCTCTACTTTCAAAATGCCTCTCAAAGCCACACCCTTATCTCACCTTCTCTGCTGCTCCTTAATCATGTCCCATCTGTTGAGACAACCTCCTGCCTCCAGCCTCTGTAATGGTTCACACATTCTCGCTGGAAGGATCTCTTAGAAATTAAAATTTCCCAAAGAAGGGAGAAACCATCATTGTACAAAAGTGAAATGACCAACCCTCATAAGAGAGAAAAATTATAAATCTAAAAAATATTTCTATGGTACTTAATCTATTGCCTGGCTTCCAGGATAGAGCTACTATGAATTATTCCCAGAAAACGCAGTATATTCATGTGGTTAAGAACACAAGGTTTTGGGTGGGAGAGCTGGGTTCAAGTCCCAGCTCTGCCACTTATTTACTGTGGAACTATGGGTGAAGATTCCTCATTATAAAATGGAGACAAAGGTTAGCATTAAATAAGAATAATTCACTGTAACATATGCAGTAGCTTGGTGCCTGACACATATAAAGTGTTCAATAAATGTTAATTATACATCTTTTCTTTAACAGAATCTCAAGGAAGACAACTGGCTTTATAAATTGGTTCCGATATATCTGAAATTATAACAAGAAGGGTTTCTTAAAAATGGTTAATATAATCAATATGAAAAATCAGTTGTATTTCTATAAATGAGCAATGAACAATATGAAAATGAAATTAAGGAAATAATTCCATTTACAATAGCATACAAAAGAATAAAATATTTAGGAATACATTTAACGTTAATGCAAGCCTTATACATTGAAAACTATAAAATATTATTGAAAGAAATTAAAAACCTAAAGAAACGGAAAGACATCCTATATTCATGGATTGGAAGATTTAATATTGTTAAGAAGGCAATACTATCCAAAGTGATCTACAGATTCAATGCAATCCCTTTCAAAATCTCAGCTGGCTTCTTTGTAGAAATTGACAACCTGATCCTAAAATTCATATGGAAAGGATCCAGAATAGCCAAAACACCCCCAACCCCACCCTCCAAAAAGGTTGAAAGACTCGCACTTCCTGATTTTAAAACTAACTACAAACGACAGTAATCAAGATAGTATGGTACTGGCACACAGACCATGGAATAAATTGAGAGTCCAGAAATAAACCCATACAACATGTAGACCAATGGAATAAATTGAGAGTCCAGAAATAAACCCATACATCTGTGGTCAGCTGACTTTTGACAAGGGTGCCAAAACAATTCGATAGAGGAAAGAATAATCTTTTCAACAAATGGTGCTGGGACAGCTAGATATCCACATGCAAAAAAATGAATTTAGACTCCTACCTCACATCATATATAAAAATTAACTCAAAATGGATCAAAGACTTAAACATAAGAGCTAAAACTATAAAGCTCTTAGAAAAAAACACAGATACATATATCTTCACAACCTTGGATTAGGCAACAGTGTCTTATATATGAATCCTAATCACAAGCAACCAAAGGAAAAAATAGATAAACTGGATTCATAAAAATTTAAAACTTTTGTGCTTCAAAGGACATTATCAAAAAAAGACAACCCACAGAATGGGAGAAAATATTTCCAAATCATATATCTGATAAGAGTCTAGTATCTAAAATAAAGAACTTTTAAAACTTAGCAATTAAAAAAACCAAATAGGCTGGCTGGTTATCTTAGTCGGTTAGAGTGTGGTGCTGATAACACCAAGGTCCAGGGTTGGATTCCTATACTAGCCAGGCTCAAAAAACCAAAACAATACAAAACAAAAAAACACCAAATAACCCAAATAAACAATGGGCAAATAAACAAAAAACTAAATTAAAAGATAGGCAAAAAATCTGAATAAGACACTTCTCCAAAGAAGATATACAAATACCCAATAAGCACATGGAAATATGTTCAATATCATTAGTCATCAGGTAAATGCAAATCAAAACCACAATGAGATACCACAACATGACTTTAACCAAAAAGACTAATAAGGAATATTGGTGAGAATATTGAGAAACTGGAACCATCCCACACTGCTAGTGGAAATGTAAAATGTAAAATGTTGCAGTTCCTATGGAAAACATTCTGGCCATTTTTTAAAATGTTAAATACAGAATTACTTATGACCCAGCAATTCTACTCCTAGGTATATACTCAAGAGAATTATAAACATATGTCCACAAAAATTTGTACATGAATGTTTATAGCAGCATTACTAAAAGATTAAAAACAGCTAAAAGATTAAAACAATCCAAATATTAATAAACTGATGAATGGATAAATAAAGTGTTGTATATTCATAAAACAGAACATTATTCAGCCATAAATATAAAGTACTAATTCATGCTATAATAGATGAATGAACCTTGAGAACATTATGTGAAGTAAAAGAAGCCAAACACAAAAAAACCACATATTATATGATTCCATTTATACGAAATGTTCAGAATAGACAAAATCCATAGAAACTTAAAGTAGATTAGTGGTTGCCAGGGGATGGGGAAGAAGGGAATGGGAATGGGAATGACTGCTATAGGTATGGGGTTTCTTTTTGGGATGATGGAAATGTTAGACCAGAGAGTGGTAATGTTTGTATAACCTTCTGAATATACTAAAACCCACTTAATTGTACACTTATAAATGTTGAATTTTATAGTAAGTGAATTATATCTCAATAAAAAATAATACCAAACAAGAGTAGATAATATAAATCCATTCCCTTAGAGCACTAACCCATTTTCTCCCCTAAGCAGACTTATAGAACAAGCACTCTGCATTTACTACAGTGCAATTTTGTAAATCTTCAACATCTTAAAACAGCAGTAGAACCAATTGAGTAAACTCTAGATAAAGGAAAAGGACAGACAAATTTGTATCTCATCCATCACGGTTCCAAAATAGAAGATGCATTCATTACTGACAGCACAGCTAGGACAATAGAAGAGTCAGACATTTAAAAACTGAAAGCTTCATCCCAAAGCAAGTGAATAAAAAAGGATAACAAAACCCCCAACTACTAAATATACATCCTTGAACTGGGCATGTAGAGATCTTCTTCTTCCAAAAACCAAATTCAAAACAAATATCAAGATTCTAGAGAGGACAAAGCTCAAACAAGCAAAAGCATCTCTAGTTGTTATTGGAGATAAAGGAAAATAAACAGAGGTGTTTCATTCTGGGCTTGTTATTATCAAATTGGCCCTGACCAGCAAAGCAGGGGATAAAAGTGGGACTGTTTAACTTCAGGTAAAAACGTAGAGCTCTGCTCCAGAGTAGCTCCTACTTGAAATACTTTCTACTTCAATTAATTCTCCCAGAAAAGAAGCAAATTCAGAAATCTCTTCAGGTTAGAGTGCTGGCCCCTTCCTTTTCAGTGTTTTTAAATTCATACTGAGAAGAGGCTGAGGCAGGAAATATTGCTATAATCACTGAGGCTTTTAGTACTTATTGTCAATCGTTAGAAAGCAATCTTGTCTGATTCAAACCTCTAAACAATCTCACAATGTGAGAGCTTCAGGAACAAATACAAAGATTGCCTGATGGTTGTGGCTTTGACTTGTGCAATTCTAGGAATGTACTGTAATCTCTGGCTTCTGCCCAGAGTGCTAAATAGAAAGTCTGAGGAAGGGCCTGTCCCTTCACAACTGATCTGGGCAGGGCTGTGACTACATGTGTATCACCCATTTTGAACCTTTTTAAGAAAACAGATGCCCTATTACTAAAGATAATTTGGAAACTGGCACAAGAGTTTAAAAAAAATAAATCCAATTGGACAGTCAGTTGTAGGGCTCCTGCCAACTTCTGGTTTCTTGCCCTAGAGGGTAATGATTCCTGTCAGTCACTAAGAAAAAGAATAGCTTCTAGAAAAGCCAAATTGCCATAACCTAAAAACAGCAACCCTGCATCAGCACATAAAAACTTATAGGAAGCTGGAAGTCTGAAAAATCAGATTCAAATTCAGAAACTTAATCTTTGCTCCAATTTAAAGCTATAATGAGAAATAAGCTCCTACAAAAACATATATTAATCATTTTATTGGTTCTGCTGTACACACACACACAGCTAGTGCTGCATTCTCAGTGCAAATGATAGATTGTTTTATGACTGCAAACCTTCAAATTATTTCATACAGATTTGTTCTCTAATTTCTAAAGCAAATACTCTCAAATAAATAGAAGTCAATGTAATCAGGAAAAGTAGTCATAAAGCCTACTTGAGTTTCCACATTAATAACAAATATTTTGTGATCCTTAAGATGATAAACAATTCAGCACCTAGAAAAGTTCTCCATTTCAGGTGTGCACAACAGCCACAAATTAAATTTTGAAAAAGCTGTTGATGAGTAAGAGCTTTGTGAAGATGCTGGGGGGCAGGGGAGTGTCACAGTGAAATACAGGTGTTTCAGTGATCAACCATGGGCTATGGTTAATGTCAAAGGGCTATGGATGGGATGAGCAGAGAGATATGTTGGTAAGCTACCCTTCACATGGGCTAAATTATTTTAGGCCTCTAAACCCAAAACCCTAGCTAAGATCCAACATGCGTTCACAGGTCCTTAGCTAAAGGGGAGGGGAAATTAAGGAAAGAAATTCTTCACAACTCTGTAGGAGGGGGACCTACTACCTCCTTACAAATAATTGGCTTCTACATAGCTCTAACATTTTAGAGTCTCAGAAAAGAATACCTATAAGGAGTATCAGAACAAGCCAAAGGCAAAATTTTCTGCCAAGCTGTAAGTGCTGTTAGATTTTGATCTATAGCCCTAGAATTGATTTAAAAAAAAAAACAAAATAAACCCTCCAAATTCTACTGCCTATCAGCAAGTTTAAGCAAGCCCCATATTACACTATATAGAAATACATATGCATTACCTTTCCATTAAATTTCTTGTAAGAATTGATACTTGGAAAGACCTCTTAGATTAGGGAATTACATTTTCATTTATAATAAGAACTTGGCATTCCCAATTCCAAAGAGTTCATTGGTAGTGGAAGGATTGGGAAAATAGTTTTCTGATATCTATACCCTCAAACACAGTGTTAGAAGACACTAACACTTATAAACAGTGTTAGAAAATTTAAAGGACCAGTCCTAGAAGTGCAATCTCAATAAGAAAAATCACACTGGGGAAAATTAAAGTTTCTTATGTACATCATATCATCTGAAAAATCAATAATCACCTTGGTGAAGGATGTAGGACAGGTACTTTTATCACTTTGCTCAGGGAAGCTCAATGACCAATCTGAGAAGAATTCACACAGCTGGTAAGCAGTAGAACCAGACCTACAATTAAAAATCTTCAGAGTCCAAATTCCTTGTTCTGTTTCCACTACTGACTGCCTTTTGTAAATAAACACACAAACATAACCAGGGGAGCAGAGATGGGAGTGATCAAGGAGACAGCAGAATAAAAATCTGTGTTGCAGCTGAGTATTTCTCAAACAGATTCTAATTTTATTTTCCTACAGTGTCTGGAAAATTATTCGATGACCACACTTTAACCGTTTAAAACTTTTATTTTCCTTTTCAATCCAACTTACAACATATCTGTTGATCATCTAATAAAATGAAATTGCCAGAGATTAAGCAATGAGTTGTTTTCAGTAAATTCCAACATTTGTTCTCCATTCAATTCAAACAGCAGCTTTCAGAATGAACCCAAATTGAAAGATAATTTCAGAGAAACGAGAAAGGAAGCTCTTTCGGTAGGGAATCAATTACGAATTTTGGTTCTTTGACGTTTTATGTTCAAGACCAATTAATTATCAGGTATGTTTACCCTTACTGAGGCCTTGGAACAAGCCTGGCTATGCCTGGCTCAGGACCAGGAGCAGACCAGCCATAGTTCTTCCTGTGTGCAACGTGCAGCAGCCCCTTACAGAATCTGGCTGGGGTTTCGAAGAATTCTGGTCATGCATTTAAAGTCATTTTCCTACCATTCTAGACTTCAGGTGTAACTTAGAAAAAGGGAGATAAGTTGGTGCCTTGTGTTGAATGTCGCCCAAAACTTAATCCCCACTGTAACTGCTGAGGGTGAGAAATCCTATTATGGTAATTGAAAGGCAGGGCCTTGAAGAGGTGATTAGATTGTAGGACCACGCTGTAGTGAATGGATTAATAATGACGGTCAGGGGCATTGGTTCTGGGGGCTTTAAAAAGAGAGTGAATGAGGACATTAGACTCTCTCTCTGCTCCACCATTTTCGCAATTTGATATGCTGTCACCACCACCAAGACCTTCACCAGATGTGTTCCCTGGACGTTGGACTTCCCAGCCTCAGAAACTGTAACAATAAATTTCATTTTCTTTATAAATCACCTAGTTCTGTGTATTTTGTTATAAGCAGCAGAAACAGACTAATATAGTTGGGTAGCTAGTTAAAGGTTAAATGTGGAGAAATATGCAGGATAAAATCAGTTAATGAACTGTTTTCAGCAAAAAGAAAAATATTTCATTTTCCCAGGGTATTTTCAAAATATTTTCCTATGTTCATGTTCACAAAGATGATCAACAGAAAATCCCCTAAAAACAGTGCAAATAATTACCAAAACTGGATCAATTAGAAGACTAACTAAATATATTATGCTTGTCTACCCCTCCAGATTGACTCAAGAATACTTGCATTCAAGGACCTGAATGGGTAACTCTGGTGTACAAGGAGATGCATGTTCAAAGGAAAGCTGCTTTCTCCTTTCTTTGTGGAGATAACTGATTTTTTTTCACCCAGTAAAGGGATTCCAATGAAACAGATAATATATAGCCTAAAAGTAAGCTTTTTTACTTATTTGCACTTAAAGGACATGATTTAAAGTTATGGCATCTAAGTGGTGAGTGAACATGCTCCCCTGAAGTGGGCCTATAAGACAGGAATAATAGCCAACTTCTGTCACTGCCACCTAAGAACCCATCCTCCAGAGGCTGACCTTGGACTTTGTTTAACTGAAAGTTGTAATATAGTCTAAGTAACACTGCAACAGCCTATATCTTTTTCCAACTTTTAAAAAATGTTCTCACATTCTCTTATTCCTTTTGCCCACTTAGCCTAATCCCCAAAGGTTAAATGCACTGAAGATAGAAGAATCCAAAGCTTTGTGATATGGACAGGGAGATGGACACACCAAAGTTTGTCTGTCTTCTGCCTGTATTGAAATAATTCTAAGACTACTACATTGACACCTTAGCCCTTTCTCAAAAAAGATAGTTATGAGGGTCATTATGTTTGCATATTGGCCTAACAAGAAAAATCTCTGAAAAATCGTTCAATTTACAAGTTATAAATACTCCAAAGAAAATAGCTTCTGTGTAGAATCGACGGGGGGAAGAAAAAGTGATGTATGTAAAAAAGAGACAATATGTTTTATTATTTCCTAAGTCTTGCCAACAAAGGGCTTCTGAATTAATTGTGTCTTTGCCTTTCTTTCTCTAAAACTAGGGCTGAAGGTAGTAGCATTTCTACCATCCCCCACCCCACCCCAAAGGACGATTCTCAGCACATACAGAGCCCAAAGCAAGGATCAAGACAGAAAGTGATATGAAATTCTATTGCTTTAGTACTACTGCAGATAACAGTGCTATAGAAAAATAGATAACTAGACAACTATCCAATAGAGAAATGGTTGATGGCCTATAATGTAATGTGAGTTACCTTAATTCCTTAAGCAAGCTTAATCTGCAACATCATAATATTACTTTTCTGAGATGGTCTACAAGGATTTGATAAGTGTTAACTAGTTTTGAAATGGAAGGTAATACATAAGACACAGTGGCCAGCAGTTGTTTTTAAAATTCTTGCATAATCTATAAAAATATTTCTAAAATACATAAAAGCAGATATTCATAAACTCCTGTTTACTTTTCTGATTAAGGATTTCTTGAAAAGGCTCTCTCTACAATGTAACCTTATGGGTTGTTGTACATGTATGTGATTTCCTGAGTATAAAACCAAAGTAAAGCACAATTCAAACTAATTCATCTAGTCATCTCTTTATTGTGAACCATTCTGTAATTATTAACTTCTGAAGTTAAACCATTATATTTTCTACACTACAGCACATCAATGAGTTTTTATTAAAAAACATCACCACTAGGGCCGGCCCGGTGGCGCACTCGGTTGAGCGCAGCGCTTGGGAGCAGTGCTTGGGAGCATGGCGGCGCTCCCGCCGAGGGTTCGGATCCCATATAGAGACTGGTCCGCTCACTGGCTGAGCGCGGTGCGGGCGCAACACCGAGGGTTGCGATCCCATGGCCGGTCGCGGTACGGGCGCAACACCGAGGGTTGCGATCCCATGGCCGGTCGCGGTACGGGCGCAACACCGAGGGTTGCGATCCCATGGCCGGTCGCGGTACGGGCGCAACACCGAGGGTTGCGATCCCATGGCCGGTCGCGGTACGGGCGCAACACCGAGGGTTGCGATCCCATGGCCGGTCGCGGTACGGGCGCAACACCGAGGGTTGCGATCCCGTTACCGGTCACGAAAAAAGACAAAAAGGGGAAGGAAAACAAAAAAACAAAAAAACATCACCACTATTTGCTCTAAGAAATTAGTGACAAACAAGTATCAAGGATTTTTACTTGAATATTTTTGTACAGTTGATAAAATCCAAAACAACTATCTTTGCATCTTGAAATTAAAAACAAAAATTTAGTCAATGAAACAATCTCAAAAACTTAATATTTTTTATTCCATGAAACTGAGGAATTGTTCTACACAAAATTTTAAAACAAACAGCTCTAAAACACTACTTTCATTGATAAGAAAACATGAAAATGTTACTTGGTCATATATCTTGTACAAATTAAATTTATTCAGTGAGGAAGTTTCTTAGAGAATGTAAATGAATGACTAACTTAAAGATGCAACAGTGTGCAATGGTAAAAATCTCATTTCATAAAATCATATATTAATGAAAATGGTTCCCAGCATGTATGTCCAGCACAACCTCTCTCTCTCTTGTGACGTCCTGCCCCACATACTGACCAAGTAGTTCCACTTGGATATCCTTACCAGCTCTTCAAATTCAACCTGGCCCAAACTAAGGAACAACATGCGTAAGAAAGAACATGGCATAAAAGACTTCAACAAATGGAAACACATACTATGTTCTTGAAGAGGAAGACTCAAGATCATAGGGTATCACTATTCCCTAATTCTACATTTAATAACAATAAAAATACCCAATAAAAATATACCATAATCCTATCCTCCCCCCAACTTTCATGCACTAGAATTAGACAAATTGATTATAAAGCTAATTTAGAAGAGTGATCAAACAAGAACACCAAGGAAAACGCTGAAAAAGAAGAGCAAATATTAAAACACATTATAAAGCCTCTATAAATAAAATAATGTGGTATTGGTACATAAATAGACAGCTCAATGGAATGGTATAGAAAACCCAAGATATAGAACCAAACTGCATGTTAAACTACATGCATATTACATAATACAGGCAATATCTCAGATCAGGGATGGTCTTTTTAATACATGTTGTTGGGCTAACTACATAGCCACACAGAAGAAGATAAAATCAGATCCATTCTTTATGCCATATGTGAGAATAAATTCCAAATAAATCAGAGATTTAAATATAAAAAAATGAAGAAAATATTAAGTACTAGGGAAAAAACAGTGAAATTACTCTACATTCTGGGAGTAGAGAAATATTTCCTAAATGACTTAAAATCTAGAAGCAAAAAGGAAAAAGACTAGTAAATTTGACTAGAGAAAGAAAAAAAAATTCCACATAATAAAACCTCTATAAACAAAATACAAGGACAAATAACAAATCGAGAAAAAAATATCTGCAATTTCCATTACACAGAGAGGTTAATATTCCTAAAATATAAAGAACTCATAAAAATAAAGAAGGACTAAAGCTTGTGTAGAAAACTGGAAGAGAGATCTGAGCGGAGTTCACAGAAAAAAGAATTGTCAAGCATCCCAAAAACATACGCTCAACCTCCCTCCTGATAAGAGAAACAAAGAGGTTTCACCACTACACCTCCAAAAGTTTGAAAAACATACTCTGTTTGGGGGACATTAGAGTGAGGGTTTGAGGTCTTGCTACTATATGACAGTGCACTAAGGAGCCAGCAGCATATGGGCTACATAAAAAATTTCACAGTTCAAAATTCTATAAATTGCCTTAGAAATTCCCAGTCCATCCTACTGCATATAGTTGTACATGATGAACAGGTGCAACCCCAAGGGTGACTTTCACATGGACTATATAAAGTGGTGCCCATGGGACTGTTCAATGTATGGGCCTGCTACCTACTGCTTATCCATTAGAAATCATTTATTCCTACCAAACTCTTATTTTGATTCAAATTAAGTTTCTTCCTTCCTTCTCTGACCCCTTTTCCTTCAGGAAGGACAATACCATTCCTCTTTTAGGAAGTATTCTTTCTATAAGTTAGACTCCTCTCCAGTCACATGGCTTAAACTAGGAAAGGCAATCTGAAATGTCCATGTGGGTGGCAGGGGTACAGGATGAGGGCATACTGGAGAACATATGCTTATGCTCACTGTAGGGGTAGGGGGATCTGGTGTTGATAAAGTTTCCAATTTTTTAAGAGCAGCTGATTTGGATATCTTTATGGGAAATTCCCCAATTAAGAGCTGGCATCCAATTCACATTTCCTTATACCATATAGAACAAACAAAAATACCATTGTTTAGACCTCTAGTTTGTAAGGCACATTTTAAATCTTTTCTCAGGGGGCTTAACCAAGTAATTTTTAACCAAGTAAATGGTAAAAATGGTTAGTCATCTGGGTTGTTCTTCTCTAGACCAGCCAGTTACTCATTACTTTTCAAAATATAGAGACCAAAAAGGGACATTTTCTAAGGATGTGATGTGACTGGTGCACAGTATAACACCTTAGTTTTACATGTCATCTTCCTATATAAGCATTCTGGGGCCTCATTCTTTTTTTTTAAGGAGTTGCATACCAACCTACACTGGAACTTGCCCTCAATCACAAAGCTACTTCTTTCTTTCTTTCTTATTTTTAATCAAAGTTCAGATTAGAAACTTGCACCTTTGATGCCTGATTCGGCCAGCACTTCTGTCCCACCCTTCAAGTAGTTTCCCATCCATACAATGGGAATAATAATAATTCAAAAAATGTGAATCATAAAGCATCTCCTTGATGCAGTTGTTGTGAAAACTGAATGATCTGATATATGTAAAATGTTCTGCACAATGCCTGGCACATAGATACACTTACCAGACCAAGAGACTAATGCTATTATTATAGCTAGTATGCCAGCTATATATGCCCATTTAACATTTGTACAGTTCACAGTACCCCCAAAAGTTTCACCAAAGTTTAAGTGTTACATTTATGATCTCCTCTTTATGTTGATGCACTGCCTATCACTGAAATATAGTAAAAACATAGTCATTGCTATTCAGTGCCTCGTGCTTGTCAAGGTGCTTATTTTAGGTGGATTGTTTGATGATATGTTGCAATATCTTCCCTGCTATCTGGAATAGGAAAAGACATTAGTAATTACTGTAATTACTGGGGTCATCCAGAAGCTATTCTCTAGTTTATACAGCTGTCTTTTGTGCTCCATGGCATCTCAATAATAACAGCTAATAGTGGCTCTACCAATAACTTCTACTAATTCTTGGAAATAACAGAAGAAGCAAGTCATAGGGCCCTGCTGACGTGAATTCATCATTTTCTCCCAACAATATATTGCTTTTTTAAAAAACTTGTCAAACCAATATCCTCCCTTTGGCTACTGCCCTTTTCTCTTTCCTTCACATCAAGCTCCACTTTCTTCCGATTTATTCTTCAGCATGCTGCCACTGGACTGTTGCCCCCACCACTCCATTGGATCTGTTCAGATATTTGTCAGTCCTGTGACTAACTACTCCATTCTTCTATGACACCATTTTCTCCTTTTTTTCCTTCCTGCCTCTTCCTACACTCTTCATCCATAACTTTCTTTTTTATGCATGGTCCTTTCTTCTGTCCCTTAAACATAGGTGTTAAATTTAAGAGTCTCACCTGACCTTCTCTTTTTACTCTATACTTGTATACCTGTCCTAGGCAATCTCATCCTTATCACGATTTCAGCTACTATCCTTAAGCTACTAACACCCAAATTAATACTAACTAAGCTCCAGACCCACACTTCCAATTACCTACTGGACACCTCTCCTAAAAGGTTCTATAGGCACTTTAAACCCTAAATATCTAAAATAGAAATGATCATCTCAATTTTCTCACTCCAAATTGCTCTTTTCCCTTTTCCAACTTATCGAATGGCCTCATTATTTATATAGGCACTGTAGTAGGTAAAAGAATAGCCCCCCAAAGATGTCCATTTCCTAATCCCCAGAACCTGTGAATATGTTCAGTTACACGGTAAAGGGGAATTAAGGTTGCTGACCAGCTGACTTTAAGCTGTGAAGATTACTTACCCTGGATAATCTGGGTGGGATCAATGTAAACATGAAGGCCTTCAAATGTGGGCCAGGGAGGCAGAGATTCATGTCAGAGTGATACAATGCGAGAAGGAATCAACCGGCCGTTGTTGGCTTTGAAGATGGAAGGGGTCATGAGTGAATGAATGTGGGCTGCCTCTAGAATTTGAAAAAGGTAAGAAAATGGTTTCTCCCCTAGAGCTTCCAGAAGGGAATGCATCCCTGTTGACACCTTGATTTTAGCCCAGTGAGACCCATTTCAGAATTCTGACTTCCCAGAACACTAAGATAATAACTTTGCATTGTTTTAAGTCACTGAGTTTGTTACAGCAGCAATAGCAAACTAATACAACACCCAAGGCAGAGGCTGGAGAGCTATCCTCCACTTTGAATCAACTACTCTCAAGCATTGCTGCATTTATTAAATAACTTTCAAATCCAATTCTTCTTCTTCATCCCCATCACCATAAGCTCATCTCATCTTGCCTAAACTATGATCACAGTCTCCTACTGGTTCTTGTGTCTTTAGTTTGGCACCTTCATCCGACTTTATTCCTATCCATTGACCCTCCATTCTTACTCCCTACCAGAGGAGTCAAAAAAAAAAAAAAATCATCTGCCCTCTTATACTCTTTCAAATGGCTCCTCACTGAGTTCAGGATCAAACACCCTATAAAGCCCTATCAGAGTGAGAAAGGTGGGCCAGAACCAGACAGATTGGCTATATAAAACATCAAAACATTGCTGAGGCACTACACATTGCTAAAAATGTAAAGAAATGGAGGAAAATTACACCTAGAATTCCACAGCACCAAATATTGTATGAGACTGGAAGAAAACACTTCTGATTAGCCTGTGGGATGTGGGTGGGGTGAAACATCAAAACATTGCTGAGGCACTACACATTGCTAAAAATGTAAAGAAATGGAGGAAAATTACACCTAGAATTCCACAGCATCAAATATTGTATGAGACTGGAAGAAAACACTTCTGATTAGCCTGTGGGATGTGGGTGGGGTGGGGTAGAGTGGCAGACAACTGTTGAATCGACATCTTTTAAGTCTGTGCACTTAATTACAAAGCATGGCTAGTGAGGCTCTGCAATCTGGGACACTGTCACTACACAGCTCGGCCCTTTTCCTTTCCAGCCCTCAGTATCTCTAAAGTACAATTAAACAACATTTCTAGAAAAGTTACCAAAAAACTGGTTTGCTCAAGATCTGGAAGCTATGTTCTCCTACCCTGATACTCTATTTGGGACACGCAGGTTCCATCCTTGCTTAAAGTCCTCTCTATTTGTAAGGGCAGTTCTCTATTTGCCAGGTAGTGCTTGAGTTAGCCCCAAGTAGTGGAGTTAGGTGTCCCCCTCTGCACTCCTGCATTGCCTGGGGCACTCCCCATTGTTGTACTTACCTCACTGAGATGTAAGGGTTGACTGGTTTTGTTCTTATTGTTGTTGAACCCTCGACCTTAGTGTTACAGGGTTGACTTGTTTAATCCATATCATCTGCCTAGAATGTAATCTCCTAGAGGGTGAGGCTGCCCCAACACCTAATAAAGTGTTGACACATAACAGGTGTCACATAACATTTGTTGAATAAACAAACAGGTATATGAATATTAGTTTTAGCTGATTTTTCATTTTCACATAATATGAAATAGCAATTGTTTTGGATAACTTTCCCAAAGGGGATGAAAAAAAAAAAAAAATGAAAAACCTTTTTAAAGTTATTTGTTATCAGATTTCTACCATGGGAAAAGAAAACAGCTGAACAACGTACCCTAGAACTCTTGCCTCCTATAATTGAAAAATGTTTTTTTCTATTACCATTTATGTCTTTGCTTATAGCCCATAAAGAGTCAGACTTAACTGTATTAGAAATTTAAGGGAAAAATATAAAGGATCTTGATGAAACAAAAGTGTGGTATGAGATGAGCCTTCCAAGGGAAATAAATTACACAAAATCACTCTCATACTCTTAAGTATAGAGAGAAATATGTTTAGGGTTGCACAACTACCATGTAAATGTATTAAGGCTCAGATCTAGAAATTGGCCTAATTGTATATAAGGGTAACCATTTACAAATCAGACAGTCTGGACTCATCTACCCAAGTGTATTTTGGTCTATTTCTCCTCTCCATCTCTACCACTTCCACCCTGCTCCCTGCCCCCACAACCAACGAGGAAATAAAAAAGGATGGAGAGGAAAGAATGTACGTGTGCATGAGTATGAGTGAGTAAGCAAGTGAGTTTGCTAGTTGCTACAGGGATCCTTAGGAAAATTCCCTAATGGAGCCTCAAATTTCCCAGGTCTTTCTAGAGTAATGATTTTCCTCCTCATGGCAGTATTTCTCAACGTGTTTTTCACTACTGTCCCTCTTAGGAGCTTTTTTTTTTTTTGTCTTTTTTTGAGACCGGCCGCACCGTGCTCAGCCAGTGAGCACACCGGCCATCCCTATATAGGATCCGAACCCGCAGAGGGAGCGCTGCTGTGCTCCCAGCGCCGCACTCTCCCGAGTGTGCCACGGGCTGGTCCCCTAGGAGCTTTTTAAGACATTTTTTTCCCTAATTGTCCTCCCCATGAAATTTTAGTGCCACAACTATACCGTACATCTGTTTATGTACTGTATGTATATCTGTATTTTATTCATAAAAATCATTACCTTCTTTTTGACCCCAGGAATGAATTTTTCACTCCCTTGGGGCGATATCACCCTGATAAGAATGCAAGAACTAGCAAAGTAGGCTAAAGATCATTAAACCCATTCTTATAAAATAGCTGATGAAATTCAAGCATGGAATTTAACTTCATTTAGGAATACTGCTAGTTTACTCTTTTAACATATGTATTTAATAATCTTTTTAAGTGCTGACCCTGATGAGATGATAGTTGGTTGAGGTTCAATTAACAGCGGCCCATGTCCTCTGCTCCCCCAACCAACATTCTGATAGCCCAGTGGGGATTCTGTTTGGGGGAGGTTGTGAGTAGATTTAATTTTTGCCTGCAATCTCTGATCCCAGTAAGGGCTATACAAACAGGTTAGGATACCTTTTCCATTTACTGATTATTCTTTTGGGGAGTTAGTTACAGGAAAAATTTCTCACATCCATTCCTACTACCAAGTAAGCTCCATCAGTTCTCAGGCCAGAGACTTCAAGCTCTTGAACAATCATGATTTCAACTGATGAATGCATTTAAAAATGTGGTATATTCATAATGGAACATTAGTCAGTCATAAGAAGGAATGAAGTACTAATACATGATACATGGATAAACCTTGAAAATATTATCCTAAGTGAAAGAAGCCAGACATAAAAGACCACATATTTCACATGTTTTCATCTATATGAAATAACCAGAACAGATAAATCTATAGAGACAAAAGGCAGACTAGTGGTTGCCTGGGGCTGAGGGATGGGGAAGTAGGGAAGTGATACCTAAAGGATACAGGGTTGCTTTCTGAGGTGATAAGAATGTTCCAAAATTAATTGTGGTAATCGTTACACAACTCTGACTATACTAAAGACCATTGAATGAACTGTATGGTATATGACTTAAAGCTATTTAAAAAATAGTGCTTATAATTCAGAAATATTTAGACATTTCATTTATGAGATCTTCTAGTCAGTCTCTTTTGTTTACTTGACCTGAAATTTCAAATTCATTGTGAACTGTAACTTAAAAAATCAGTATATGATCGTAAAGGTTAATTCTAGATGTCAACTTGGTTAGATTAAGTAATGCTGAGAAACCTAGTAAAGCTATCTTTTTAGGTATGTCCATGATATTGTTTCCAGAATAGATTAGCATGAGTGCATGGGTAGGAAAGACCCACCCTCAATATGGGCAGGAACCACCCAATACTCTGGGGGCCCGGGAGAGAACAAAAAACAGAGAAAAAAGGCGACTCTCTCTGTCTCTATCCGCTGGAGCTGGGATACACTCTTCTCTCCTGTCTGTGGACATCAGAGCTCAAGACTCTTCAGCTTTTGGATTCCAGGACTTAACACCAAGGACACCACTGGCTTCCCTGGTTTTGAGTCCTTCAGACTTGGACTGAACCACACTACTGGCATCCAGTTTGCAGACAGCCTATCATGGGACTTTTCTCAGAATCGCATGAGCTAATTTCCCTAATAAATCCCCTCTAACATATTTATAACATATCCTTTTGATCTCTCTGGAGAACCCTGACTAATAATACAATGATCTAGTCCAAAAAGAAGAGAAAATGATAATTTTGGAAGACTCTAAAATATTGACTTAAAAATATTAAGGGAAAATATTTTAACACTTTATATGATGCTCAAAGCAATCTTCCTTTCAACAAACCAAATGCTTAACAAGGGAATACAAATAAATTACACTAGACCTGAAATAGTCAAAACTGATTTATCCCAAAGTACTCATAAATATATAAATTCTGAAAAACTACTGACATCTGATTTTTCTGACAAATAAATAAAACTGAAAAAAATTTCAATCCTTTTAAGCTTTTAATTATTCTGTATGTAGAAGACTACAAAAATTTATAAGACTAATAAAGCCAATCCTGCCACTAAAATGAATGCTATTCTACATCATTACTATGTTGACCAATACCCAGGTACTTACATAACTCCATCAGGGATTTTTTCTTTAACTGCTATATAAGAGTTACTGTGCATGTAAGGACCAGCAGAAAACAAGGTGACATTAAAATGCTTATGTTGGGGAAGGGACTATGCTCACTTCCAAGCTAAGAAACTCATTTGACACCCATGTGACAATACTAGCAATGACTCAAACTTGTGCCTCAATAAAATCCCTCAGTCATGGACCTTTGTTAATGCCTCTCACTTGTTAAATCCAGCGGAATGGTTTTTTCAAAAAGATGGAATACCATGCAGCCATTAAAATTGGTAACTGAGGGCTGGCCCCGTGGCGCACTTGGGAGAGTGCAGCGGCGCTCCCGCCGCGGGTTCAGATCCTATATATAAGGATGGCCGGTGCTGAGCGCAGTGCGGACGACACCAAGCCAAGGGTTGCGATCCCCTTACCGGTCACAAAAAAGGACAAAAAAAAAAAAAAAAAATTGGTAACTGAGAGGGCTACATGGAAAAGGTTTAAAAATGTTACATAAGAAAAAGAAAATCACAAAAACTTAAAAAGACTTCATACATTTTATAACATATTCATTTTACAACTGTTGAATGAGGTTAAAAAAAGTGAAATGTTATAAGTGATAACATTGGATAAATCAGTGATAAGATTGGATAAAACTTTTAAGATTCTTATTTCCTTTTATGTCTTAAAGTGTATTTAATAATAAAATGTTTTACAAAACAATTACAGTTTAAGGAGGCAAGATTATTTAGGAGACAAGATTATTTTATTCATTTGTTTTTGAACATATGTTTTGGTTTAAAATTTTACTCTTATCTACTAATAATTTAATAATTTTTAAGCCTAACTTTAGTCTTCCTTGATACAGTAAGACATTAGCCAGATGCTAGAAGTTCTGACAAAAGTTAAATTGTCAATGGAAAAAATAATTAAGTTCACTAATGACAAGTACAGGGTACATCACTAATGCAAAAGAAACAAAGAAAGAAAGGAAAGGAAATATGGAGTACAAATATAAAATGCAGAAAGCTTGGCCAAAAATATGCATGTCTGCTGCTGAAAATAATGATCAGTTACTGTCAGTTTCCATTAAGGATCAGTGGTAATGGGCTCAGAATGCCAGAGGAGAGATTTAGGATAACTAATTAAGAAATAATGGTTCAACTGGTTAGACAAACAAACAGTGCCATCAAATACAGCTGTAAAACCTCCATACCAAGTTAATTTTCTAAATTAGAGGTTTTCAGTGGGGGTGGTCTCACTCTAGGGGGCACTCTGGAATCTGTTGGAACTTTTGTCTTCCAGTCTAATTCTTTCCTTTCATTTCTCCTTTATGGCATAGCTAGAATATTATATTGATTTATTCAAACTCCCTTTTCCTTGTGATATAACCAATATACACAAAAATGGATAAAATATAAAGTATAACTCAGCAAACTGTTGTAAAATAAACTCCAGTCCTGTACCTCAGAAGCCCTCATGTGCCCCCTTCCTAATAAGACTTGATAGCTAATAAAGCAAGTTTTCCCAACCCATTCTTCTCCTTCATAGGTGATTTGGCTATTTCTGAACCTTTATACTTCTTTACAAATTTCAGCCTATTGAATTCCACTAAACAACCAGTTGGGGTTAATATTGATTTTTTTTTTTTTTAATTTATGTGTGTGGATAGGTGATACTTTTTACTAGTTTCATTTCAGGATGGTAAAAACCTTAAAAAAAGTAATGTTGGGCCTGATAGGGAAAACAACCAATGTTCTAAATGAAATAAAGATGTGGAACCCTTCCCTGTAGAATAGGGATCTGATATTCTAGGACTAGACCTTCTGTGAAAAACAAAACTCACTGATGATGATCAATGAGAGTATCTCCATTTGAAAACCTTTCTCAAATGTCATGATTTGCCCACCTAATTATTTTACACAGGGTTTTCTAGGCACAAGTACGTCTGCCTTTATATCCTTTATCAAAATCCATTAACTCCTTTATAAATTATCATAAGATGACCAAAGAACACGCATGCTAATGCCAAACAGGTCATTATTATTATTTTTATTTCATTTTATTTTGTCCATATACATTGTGGTTGATTATTGTAGCCCCTTACCAAAACCTCCCTCCCTCTTCCCTCTCCTCCCTCCCACACAACAATGTCCTTTCTGTTTCCTTGTCATATCAACTTCAAGTAATTGTACTTGTTATATCTTCTTCCCCCCGCCCCCCCCCCCGGTTTTTGGGTGTGTGTGTGTGGATTTATTTATTAATTTTTAGCTCCCACCAATAAGTGAGAACATGTG
>NW_007727263.1:181280-184437 GCF_000696425.1 Galeopterus variegatus
GTGTGTGGGTTGATTTCTGGATTCTCTATTCTATTCCATTGATCAGTGTGTCTGTTTTTATGCCAGTACCATACTGTTTTGGTTAATAGAGCTTTGTAGTATATCTTAAAGTCAGGTAGTGTTATGCCTCCAGCTTTATTTTTTTTTGCTCAGCATTGCTTTGGCTATGCATGGTCTTTCATTATTCCATATAAATGTCTGGATAGTTCCTTCCATTTCTGAGAAAAATGTCTTTGGAATTTTGATGGGGATTGCACTGAATTTATATATCACTTTGGGTAGTATGGACATTTTCACTATGTTGATTCTTCCAATCCAAGAGCATGGGATATTTTTCCATCTTCTTCTATCCTCTCTAATTTCTCTCACCAGTGGCTTGTAGTTCTCATTATAGAGATTTTTCACATCCTTGGTTAACTCAATTCCTAAGTATTTTATTTTTTTGGTGGTTATTGTAAATGGGCAGGCTTTATTGATTTCTCTTTCTGCATGTTCACTATTGGAGAATAGAAATGCTACCGATTTTTGTGTATTGATTTTGCATCCTGCAACTGTGCTAAAATCATTTATCACCTCCAAGAGTTTTTTTGTAGAGGTTTTAGGCTGTTTGATATATAGGATCATGTGATCAGCAACGAGGGACAGTTTGACTTCATCATTCCAATCTGGATGCCCTTTATTTCCTTCTCTTCTCTGATTGCTCTGGCTAGTACTTCCAACACTATGTTGAATAGGAGTGGTGAGAGTGGGCATCCTTGTCTAGTTCCTGTTCTTAAAGGAAAAGCTTTCAGCTTTTCCCCATTCAGAATGATATTGGCAGTGCATTTGTCATATATGGCTTTAATTATGTTGAGATACTTTCCCTCTATACCTAACTTATAGAGGGTCTTTGTCATGAATGAGTGTTGAATTTTATCAAATGCTTTTTCAGCATCTATAGAGATGATCATATGGTCATTGTGTTTGATTTTATTGAAATGCTGTATCACATTTATTGATTTGCGTATGTTGAACCAACCTTGCATCCCTGGGATGAATCCCACTTGATCGTGGTGAATAATTTTACGTATGTGTTGCTGTATTCCGTTTGCTAGTATTTTACTGAGGATTTTTGCATCTATATTCATCAAGGATATCGGCCTATAGTTTTCTTTTTTGGTTATATCTTTACCTGGTTTTGGTATCAGGATGATGTTTGCTTCATAGAATGAGTTTGGGAGATTTGCGTCTGTTTCAATCTTTTGGAATAGTTTGTAAAGAATCGGTGTCAATTCTTCTTTGAATGTTTGGTAAAATTCTGCTGTGAATCCATCTGGTCCTGGGCTTTTCTTTGTTGGGAGCTTTCTGATAACATCTTCAATCTCCTTTATTGTTATTGGCCTATTCAAGTTTTCTATATCTTCTTGGTTTAATTTTGGAAGCTTGTGTGAGTCCAGAAATTTATCCATTTCCTCCAGATTTTCGAACTTGTTGGCATATAGCTGTTTATAGTAGTCTCGGATGATTTCTTGTATTTCATTTGGGTCGGTTGTAATATCACCCTTTTCATTTCTAATTTTTGTTATTTGAATCTTCTCTCTTCTTTTTTTTGTTAGCCATGCAAGTGGTTTGTCGATTTTATTTATCTTTTCAAAAAACCAACTTTTTGATTCGTTGATCTTTTGTATTGTTTTTTGGGTTTCAATTTCATTAAGTTCTGCTCTGATCTTGATGATTTCTTTCCTTCTGCTAACATTAGGTTTGGATTGTTCTTGTTTTTCTAGTTCTTTAAGGCGCATTATTAGATTGTTCACTTGCCAACTTTCCATTTTTCTGAGGTAGGCATTTAATGCAATAAATTTCCCCCTAAGTACTGCCTTTGCTGTATCCCACAAGTTTTGGTATGATGTATCATTATTTTCATTAGTTTCAATAAATTTTTTTATTTCCTGCTTGATTTCTTCTTGGACCCATGTATCATTAAGTAGAATGCTGTTTAATTTCCATGTGTTTGTATACTTTCCAGAATTTTGTTTATTATTGATTTCTAGTTTTAATCCATTATGGTCTGAGAAAATACACGGGATAATTCCAATTTTTTTGAATTTGGTGAGACTTGATTTGTGTCCTAATATGTGATCTATCCTGGAGAATGATCCACGTGCTGATGAGAAGAATGAATATTCTGAGGTAGTTGGATGGAATGTTCTATAGATATCGTTTTCTGCCACTATTTTGTTGAATATGTTTTCAATGCAATCTCCTTTTTCCTCCCCTTCTGGAATACCCATGACTCGGATATTTGAGCGCTTAAGGTTGTCTGATATGTCTCTTAGATTTTCTTCAATGTTTTTAATTCTTTTTTCTATTTTTTTGTCTGCTTGTTATTTCAAACAGCTCATCTTCAAGGTCAGAAGTTCTCTCTTCTGCTTCCGCAAGCCTGCTGGTTAAACTCTGTGTTGTGTTTTTTATTTCGCTGAATAACTTCTTCAGTTTGGCAAGTTCTGCTACATTGTTTTTCAGGACATTGATTTCCTTGTACATTTCTTCTTTCAGGTCCTGTATACTTTCCCTCCTTTCATCATGATGTCTTGCTGAGTTTTCTTGTATCTCACTCAGTTTCCTTAGAATTATCACCCGAAATTCCTTGTCAGTCATTTCAAGGGCTTCTTGTTCTCTCTGGTGAGCTTGGACTCTGCTGGGCTGCTGGATCACGGGGTGGTACCGCAGGGTGTGTGGTCTCTGCTGAGCTTCCACTTCCCATGCCGGACTTCTCCCTGTTCCATGTGCTCTGGCCCGGGCTGCTGGATCACGCAGTGGCGGCCCCACAGGGTGTGTGGTTTCTGTCGAGTCTCCGCCTCCCTAGCCGGATGTCTCCCCACTCTGTGCACACTAGGCTGGGCTGCTGGATCTCACAGTGGCAGCCCGCAGGGTGTGTGTTTTCTGCCGAGTCTCCGCCTCCCTAGCCGGACATCTTCCCACTCTGTGCACACTGGGCTGGGCTGGGATGTGTCTTCTGCAACCCTCGTCTATCGGCTGGGCCTTCAAGTCCCTGCTCGGCACCACCTCACCCAGGAAGTCTTCCAGGTTTCTGCTAGGCGCAGAAGACTGGTCGCTCTGGGTGCCTTTGTAGCACTGTGTAGATCTTTCTCGGGACTTATCACCTTCCTCCTGGTAT